>NW_015150616.1:59464-109924 GCF_000732505.1 Cyprinodon variegatus
TAATTAGGGGGTCCCCGCTCCATCTCGCCATCAGTTTGGGGGTCCTTTGCCTGGAAAACATTAAAGACCCCTGCTCTAAATCAACTGACTATCCTCTTCCAGAGTGTAATATTTCAAAACATCTTTAGTTAGATTTATGAAGAACCTTTGCTTGCATACGTTTGTTTATTGCCAACTAGAGATTGACGAGGGTAGGCTTCCTGAGGCTGATAATGACGCTGATCCTTTTGAGATCAATCAAAATGATTTATAAGTACTGCCAATTTTTTAGGCCTATTCTTTAAGTCAATGCAACTTTTTCTTCGTCCGTTTACATGACACAACTGACACTATGACCACAAATGTTCCACAAGTCACAATGTAAGGAAAAACAACAACAGATGTACAAGTCGAACAAAAAATTAACTGACAGCAACGATAGTTAGCTGAAAGGAATGTGCTTTATGTGATCCAAGACATAGCCACTAAAATGCACTAATTTATCAGCCAAAAAATTTCTGTTTCAGCCAATGAGAAATAACACTGGCATTGGACAAAAATAAATCGGTCTACCTCTACTGAGGATTTTTTCTAATCTATACAAGCTTAATGTCAACGCAGTTGTTTTGAAGTAATTGTTTCCTGGCACATGCCTCAATTATGGCACAGGCCACTAATTTTTTTTTTTTAATCCAAGGAGGAACTTTGCAAAGGTAGTTCATAAATTGCCTATTTTATCTGTTTTGGTAAATGGTAAATGGCATGTACTTATATAGCGCCTTTATTCAAGTTAGGAGACTTGACCAAAGCGCTTTACACTACATTCATTCACCCATTCACACACACACTCACACACTGATACATATTTGCCATAATTAGGAAAAAGAAAAGCTTAGTTAAGTTTATTTAGAAACTATTTAGCTGATGACTTGATGGAAAGTTAAAGCATTTGAAGGACCAACTAAGCACTGGCAACTAAAGCAATCTGCCACTACCATGCTTGACACCCTCACAGAGGGTTCTAAAAAAATTGTTGTCACTATGGCTAAAATATCTCAGACTTTTTCTCATCTGATCATAAAACTGTCCTCCAGAAGGGTTGGTCATGAAGTCAGCAACACATTTAAAAGGAAGAGGGCAGCACATGTGCTTATACCTAAAGTGCATATTTAGAGTAAGGTCAGATTATTAAGAGGACAATTTCTTAGTCCACAGCAACATACCTGTTTAACATTGGACAATGGCACTGTTAAGAGACACCTATTAATAGCTTGTTTCTGTGAAAATCAACCAATTCCCCAAGAACTAAAAGTACCAATAGTCTCCTTACAGACATTTTAATGACCCATTGTTACACAGGATAAATACCAGAAATGATCAACAATGAGAAGTTAGCAGGCTTTACTCAAAGGACCTTCTGTAAAGCAAATTTTGACGATGCCAAAACTATTAAATGTGTTATTTTTTGTCCCTACATTCAGTTGTTAATTTTAACCTAAAACATAAACTTTTGACCACAACTGTAGATACAAGAGAATATGCATATGTAACATGTCCCATTTTAATGCAAATAATGCCAGAGGATTAGATTGCTAAATTTACTTATCTTGAAAATATGATAGGTTGAACTCATTTTAAATTAATAATAATAATTTGCCTAAGTATCTCATAACTATCCATCCAAAACAAATGTTTATCATTTACCTCATTTAAAGCTTTTTCTGAACCCAAAATAAGCAAGCCATTACACCAAGGCTTACCATTTTTTCCTCGAACAGTGAAAGAGCTTTTGGCCTTCCCATGTTGCCCCATAATATCTCCTTGTCGGCTGACAGGACTTTCATCAGAGCGTCGCAGCACCTTGTAAGGGGGTATGGGATCTGATGAAACATCACGCACTTTGTTGTAGCGGTGTACGCTGCTGGATTGGCTCTTTGGCTGAGATTTATGGGTCTAGAAAATAAAGAATAGACAATAATTGAAGCTGGTGGGGCTTAAACTTGGAAAAGTTATTGTGGAGTTGCAGTTCCAGGTAAATTTTCTTCAACAGTGACATAAACACAGATTTTTTTCAAGAAGGCAATTCTGGAAGAGGATCTACTAGATATTACAGCAGGATGATGACAAACTCAAAGTCAAGCAGCTGTATAAATATTGGGAGACAGCATGCAAATGCATGCCACACTGGCTGACATTTAAAAACAAACCATTCCTTGTCACTATTCCCAACCATATACTACTTTGTTTGCATTACCTGCATAAATTACATCAAAATAAACTAACGTTTACTACAAGGTGAAAAATTTGAATATGTAGGTTCATGAGATGTAAATACTTTTTCAAATCACCGATAGTTGATGCCCCATTATAACCTGGTGAAACTGTACCTGATAGGACTGGGGATCCTTTCTGTCGTTGCACCTGTGAAAACACAACAAATAATGTCATTTTTCCCACGTCAACTAGATTGGTTTTCCTGAATAACACTTTGTAGATGACTGTAAGTTAGCTAACGTTAGGGAAGTTAGCACGATTTTAATCTTGCCCCCAGCAGTCTGTCAATGTTGTTCCATGAAAAAGAAAGCTCAAGCCTTTTCCTAACCTTTATATGAAACCAAATATATTCTCAAGTACTAATTTGTTAGCAAACGTCATGCTAACATTTGAGCTAGCTTAAAACCGGAACCTCTAGCTAAGCGACTACAGTTAACTGCTAGCTGTGACAGCTAACAGCTAATCGAACGTTAGCAACCGCTAGACTAAGATAGTTAAACATATATTCCCCTAGAAGAAATATGACAACACTATAACCGGTGATTGATTTACCCATCGCTGACTCTTGCTGGTTTCCTTGCATACATCACCATCAAGGCCCCGGTGATGTGTGTGTGTGGTTGAGGGGGAAACCGTGGCCTCCTGTCTGTCTGCTCTCACAGTTCTTTTTTTTTTTTCTTTTTTTTTCCCTCTCCACTACAGTTTCCTGGTGTCTTTTTTCGGCCTTTCTCACCAGAAAAACGGCTACAAGTGGAGCGCCGAGCACCAGCACTGCATATCGGGTGGTGCAATTAAAACCCACCCTCAATGCATCATCTGGTATACGGAGTACGATATGCAGTGGAGTCGGCCGATGTAGCTCAGCGAAGAGCAGCAGAGGCAGGCAGCCGGAAGCAGAGGAGAGCCACTTATGTTTAATCTTTGGCTGGGGAGGAACTACTTCCGCCTGACCTGTCAAAATAAAAGAGGATGTTAGTGCGAAAATGTCGAAATCGTTATAACCTCCTCAGCTTCCAGAGAATTTTTAAATAAAACACGTGTTATTTTACTCTTTGTTAAATTGAGTGCAACTAAAAATAATATTTTTAGGGACTTCATTGTTTTCCAAGTTGAAGAATAAATGGTTTAAGAAAATTTCTTTTTTTAAATAAAAGTACAATGTGTTACAATTACAGAAATTTACTGACAAAAATAAAATATACAAAAGCATGATATTTATTATTACGTATGTACTTAAAAATCTCAATATTCATGTCACTGCAGTCTGCAGTCTCTACATAGATGTCAATGAAAATTACAAAGAGTATCTGTAAATATCTTAAGTTATAACATATCCTCTCAGATAGACAACTTTAACCAGACATGTTTTTTGTTTTTTTTTCCTCTCTGACACTGATTGAAATGTGTTCTTTTCCTGTTAGGATTATTAAATTAATTTATATATGTTAGAATGATGAAAGAGATAAAAAAGCAATACTTTATTCAAATTAAGATGTTTATATACATTTCATTTTCTGTTTGGATGAACTCCTTTAAAAAAAATCCATCCATCTTCTTCTGCTTATCCGGGGTCGGGTCGCAGGGGTAGCAGCTTTAGTAGGGAGGCCTAGACGTCCCTCTCCCCAGCCACTTGGTCCAGCTCCTCCGGGGGAATCTCAAGGTGCTCCCAGGCCAGCCGAGAAACATAGTCCCTCCAGCATGTCCTGGTTCTCCCACTGGGCCTCCTATCGGTGGGACGTGCCTTGAACACCTCACCAGAGAGACATCCAGAAGGCATCCTAACCAGATGCCGGAGCCACCTCAACTGGCTCCTCTCAATGTGGAGGAGCAGCGGCTCTACTCTGAGTCCTCCCCGGATGACTGAGCTCCTCACCCTATCTCTAAGGGAGAGCCCAGACACACTACGCAGAAAACTCATTTCAGCCGCTTGTATGCACTATGCAGGATCTCATTCTTTCTGTCATGACCCAAAGCTCATGACCATAGATGAGGAACGTAGATTGACCGGTAAATCGAGAGCTTTGCTTTTTGGCTCAGCTCTCTCTTCACCACAACAGACCGTTACACTGCACACTTCACGGCAGACACCGCACCAATCCGAGTATCGATCTCCCGCACCATCTTCCCTTCATTCGTGAACAAGATCCAAGATGCTTAAACTCCTCAAGAAGGGGCAGTGCATCCTCCCTAACCTAGAGAAGGCACTCTACCCTTTTCTGGCTCAAGACCATGGTCACGGATTTGGAGACACTGATCCTCATCCTGGCCGCTTCACACTCATCTGTGAACCGCTCCAATGAGAGCTGTAGATCATGCCCTGATGAAGCTAATAGAACCACATCATCTGTGAATAACTCAATCCTAACAAATTTATTGTGAGCTAGTCTCCCTTTTTAAGCAAAGTCACTTTGTCCCTGGCAAAGTGACGTTTTGCTCCATGTCAGTACAATACTCATTTCAATGTGGGTTATGAGATTTTAAAAGATATAAAAAAATCATCTGGTTCTTTTGTTCTATGCTTAAGTTGCATACATACAGTAGATTCGGTCTCCTTCCTTAATGAAATGGACATTCTAATCAGAATTGAAACAATTACTTGACCTAATTGACTCAATCTATGAAGTTAAGGCAAAATGATGAGTTTATTACTGGCATATAACTGTTGGACAGAATAACACAACAATGCTTGGCTTCTGAAAGCTGTAACAAAGGAAAAACCTTTGATACCTTTAAAAACCCTACCGAACCCAGGCCTGATTATGAATTATGGTAATGTGAGAGTAATTAATGTTCTTATTTTATCTAAATAAGTAAACAAATTCTAAAAACCTCTCCCTATTTATTTAAAGATCTAGCAAATACTTTTAGTAATCTGAACTGATTTAAAACAACAAAAGACCTTTAAACCCAAATAGTGATGGGAAAATGTGTCCTGTTTTTTATGCACATGATGTAAATATCTGACTTTAACCATAGTGTTTTTTTACAGTCTTTGCAAAACCTATTTCGGTCTTTTGTATTGATTGACCACTTAATTTAGGTCAGTTCTGATAAGTATTGACTAAATGAGAGACAGCCTTTTTTCCAGTCTATTCAGTCAAAGTGCTCAGATCCTCACTCTGTAAAGTTACTGTTCAAATGATGCTTCTTTCAGGATGATAGGTGGTAGGATAAGCCTAAATCAGGACTAATGGGATGCATATAATGCACGGTAAGTGAAGATCTTATTGTTATTAGCACTAATGCAATAAATATGTCATGTTGGAATTTGAAGAAAGGGTAGAAATTCTTTGTAGATTAGATTTAGAGTGCTACTAGTATCTGCAATTATTTCTCTATGTCATCTCCTTTAATTTGAAAAGAAAAGAAAACCTTTTTCCCGTTTGCTTTATTTTCTAAAGTAATAAAAACAAAGATAATCTTCAAACTTACTTAACAAGCAGCAGTTATTATATTCAATTGTTAACCTACTTTATTCGAAACATTTCTTGTTCTGTTTTATTTCATATTGTTAAAGTTGAAAAACTCATTACCGCCGATGGGGGGCAGCATTTAGTCGAAAGATGGAAACCTTCCCTTGTAAAAACAAGATTCAGATTAATTTTTTGTTCTGTTCTTAGGCTGATGATGCTGAGCAGAGCTGAGCACAAAGGTATGTTCAGGTTTTTATAGTTTTTTTTATCTTCAATGAAAAATATCAAGAAATCTAAACAAAGCACATTTTCCTGTCATACATTTAATCTGTGATCAATTGAGATCTGTTCTCATTCTCTAATATTTTTTTTCCACCTTATGCCAAAAAGTATAAGTATACTTTTAAATACAAATTTGAATTTAAACTTCAAATAAAACAAAACAGGAGGAGTTCACTCAGAAATATCTAAAGTGGAGTGTGTTTTATTTAACTAAAGTGAACTGAAAATGGAATTTAATTAAACTGAATCAAATTAGAATATTAACTGAACAATCATGAAGAATGCACTTGAACTGTGTTTAACTGAATTTAGCGGGGTTGAGTTAATTTCTTTGTTACAAAATGAAATTAAACCCAACTTGATCATAGTGAATTGATCTGAATTAAATTTGAACAGAACTGAATCATTTTGTACTGAAGGGAATCAACCATATCAAATCTAAACAGAACTTTGCTGAACTAAATAGTACGGAATTGAGGACACATTGGATTTTTATGAACTAAACTGAGGTTAAAGGAATTGAGCATAATGAAAAACTGTATTAAATAATGTTTAATCAAATTTATCTGCAATTAATCAAATCATATGTAAATACATTTTATGGATTTCATATATACTGAGTTACACTGAATTATATGTCACTTAACTGATAAGAATAACCTTTATAATTGAATTTAAATAATTTAAACTGAGCATAGCTTAAATAAATTAAATGAAACTGAACTGAAGTAAATAGTAATTGCCGTATTCTCTGGATTTCCAGGCGTATGTCAGCTGTTATCTTCAGTTATGTCTGGAACAGACTTCCATACTGACAGAGAGGAGGATTACAGGTTCCTTCACAGCATGTTGATGGAAAAAAAGCTCCATCTGCTGTTTAAGGTAAAGGATGGACACGTCTAATCAATTAGTCATTTTCTGAAGTTAAAGAAAGTAGTAAATCACGGAGACATATTGCTGACACATGCTCTGCCAGTAGCTCTAGCTGTAAGTCAAGAATGGATACTTAGAAATACCAACAGAGCTGTGTTATGCCTCCTTTTCTGTTCTAATGAAAGTCGTTCTTCTAACTTTTCCCTGTCTTGACAGATTCACGAACGACTGAAGCATTTTGAGAAGCGAAGCCCCGTTCCCATCCAGGAGCACGCAGCGAGTCTGGCCTCAGAAGTGTGTGACTCATTCCAAACGGCTTTTGCAGACAGACACACTGCTGTGGGCGACAGTTTGACAGCAGAGAGATAAAGTAGTTTTTCTCCCCTCTGTTATATAATAGACTTCCCTGTCAGCCACATGCACAAATGGAATTTGTTTTCCCATGTACTTATTTGGAAATATTTCAAAACATTCCAATTGATTCGCACTTGGAAGGCTGCTTTAAAGATAAAGAAATACCTTCGAGTCTGTATGTCATGATCTAGAATAGTAGGTCATGTGGGGTGAGACTGAAAAATGGGATGGTTGAAGTATTCAGTCTGGAGTTATAATTTCAGGTTGTTGAAACATAAGAAACTTTAGATTCCAGATAAAATGACAAAGCACTTTCCCCACTGAAAACCGAAATTCCAGGTTCTGATTCCCATGTCTCTCTTTATAATCCAGTCTGTCTTATGCTAAGAATGTCCTTACTGTTAAATGCTCTTTTTATTCTTCATCCATCATCCATCTTTCTAACTCCCACCTCTACTTACAGCATACATATCAAAGCGATAATGTTTTTTACACACATACTTTGCTTACTACAACTCTAAAATAATTTTCCGTCCACCATCAAACATTGATTTCTTGCTATGTTGCACTGCAGAGGTATTTGCACCCCGTGAACCTTTCATCACTCAGCGACCAACTCTGAGTAGTTTCCCAGTTTGCATGCCCAGTGTAAAGCTGCCATCATCAAGTTTCACCAGTATGATGTACAATGCACTGCATCATGTATTTTAAAAGTAGACAAAAACAGTTTGATTTTGGTTTAACAAAGCAAGTTTGTCCACATGTTTGATTATGGTTTTAAACTGAACTTCATATATTATTTCAACTAAATATTTCTTTTTAGAAATCTCATGTAAAAGCAATGTTTCCACAGAATTTTCACATACAACAGTTAAATTTCTTAAGGATTCTTTCCACCTGAGCTGTTGATTTCTGCAGTTCTTCCAGAGCTTTCATAGAAATCTTGCTGCTTTCCTGATTAATGGTCTCCTTGCTCGAGCTTAAATAGGCAGCCATGACTGCTGGGTGAAGATTTCCACTTGCTTTAAACTCTTTCCATTTTTAGATTAAGTAGTGCTCTGAGAGATTGCCATGTTTAATAACCCAACCCAGCTTTAACCTTTCTAAGACTTCCAACTTGACCAATGTGCTGTTCTTGGTCTAAACATGCTGCTTTGTTCGCTAGTATTTACTAATTTACATCAACATTCAATTTAAATCTGTTTATCATCAAAGTTAAACTAAAAAGGGACTGAATACATATGCCTGCCACAACTTTCAGTTTTTTATTTGTAAAAGGTAAAACAAAAAAATAAACAGATGAAAAGCCAATTTTTCCTTCAGCGGTCTTTGGCACAAGCCCAACCCCCACAACCCTGCATGGATAAGACAGCATAGACGATGATAGATAGATGTTTTTCCTCCCATAATTATACATCACTTTTTGGTGTATTGCTTGAAAACCAAGCAAAGTAAATTATGGTTTGTGATTGTAACCTGACAGAAGGTTGAAAGCCTCCAGAGGTATCAATCTTTTTGCAAGGCTTTGTACTATCTTTATCTAACCCCTTTATTTTAACATTAGCTCTCCAGTATCCTCACTTTTTAACTGAATACACAGTACTTTCTGCCATGTTTCCATTTCTCTCCCCTGTTTTTGTCTCCTTTCCTTTAGTCGCTTTGTTTTTGATTTGATTCGACAGGCACTCTGTGCCTGGATTAAGTTATGAAGACATGTTTGAACGGCCAAACTATGGTTCTGTTTCCTCTCTCGGAGGCTTCTGTTCGCTCAGAGTGGAAACTAATGGCCTTCATCCACAGTGTCTCCGGAGAATGCCAAGAAAAAAAATCATTATAATAATTGGCTTGACAAGATAAGCAAATGATGTTGCTTGCTTTTTCTCTACTTGGTGCTTACATTTCTCGCTAAATCTTCTAATAATCCTGCATCAGAAAGCATGGGTATCATATTCAAAGTTTTAAAACCATACTATATGAAACTACATGAGATTATCTGTAAGAATGACACAACTATTTGCAACTACAAGTTTTATTCTACTCTCTTTCCTTGCATCTCAGTTTAATGCCCTTTTTTGCTGGCTTGATGTTAATCCCATAAGTTTAAACCATAATTCTTTTCTTTTTGTTTTAGTTGGCAGAAGAGCTGCTGTACCAAGGCTGGAGAGATGAAGTCAAAGAACTGCTTACACTCATTTCCAAACCTCATTTTAAGGTGAAAACTATTTTTTTCCATGGTGATGAATTGCCTCAATTTAACTTCAAAATTATGTGTGGTCTTAGACTTCACCAAGCTTAAAGTCTTTGTCCCAGTCCAACGTTGCACCGTTCAAAATAAGAAAAGACACATGCAAGAAAAAGATGTAATGGAAATACAGAAAAAAAAAATGTGTTTTAAACATATCATTGGTTCTAAGATTGAACAGAATACAATACTATAAAAGAGGAATTTACAATCAAAATAAATCGATTGAAATTATTTGAATTTTGACCAACCCTTTTAATAAAGCCTGGATGAGAAACATATTCATTACTTGGGGTTCTAGGAGGACAAAGCTTACAAATTTTATGTTTATTTACCCTTTATAGGGCAAGTTAGCATTTTGGATAACTCGGTGAGATCTAGAAGCACAAAATCTATATCCAGCCATTCAGCAAAGATCCTGCTACATGGCTGTACATCTTATTTTGGCATGACCAATTAGATAAGCCCTTGAATGATATATATTACTTACAGTCAATTAATCATCATTAATTATTGATAAAAAAAAGTTACATGAAAAACAGGGGTAAACAACTAATTGAAAAGTTAAAAAGTTAATAAGCATAGCTAACAATTATATTTAGGTTTATAAACTAAAAAATGTAAGTGTCAGTATCAGCATTAATGCTTCTAAGGTTATGTGGGACCAAAAAAAAAAATCATGAAAAACACTCTTAATATATTCAGGCATTTTGGCATTTCTTGTTATTACGTTGACATTAATTTTTGCCATCAAAATATCCATATTTTTGAATTTTACAAAGGTAATAAGGTCTTTTCCTGGATTCTATTAACACTATTGGCTTGAAATGTTGATTTTCAAAGTATTTCATTGAGTGCCCTGTAAAAGGTTAATAAAGAAATGTCATAATAGCTGAGCTGGATGACAAGTTTTCAGTGCTGGGGCAAGAAACCCAGTTTGGCTTGAGCTTTAACTATGCAGCCAAACTTAGATGCTGAGCTTCTTCACTCTGACGCGCTTATAGCTGTTAGCTGAGGGAAAACATGCAACACTATTAGAACAGAGTTTTAAAAAAAAGTTTTTAATTTGTGCAGATTACCAGCAACAGACCCACTAATTACGTGCACATTTCGCTTTTCTCCTTTCGGAATTTGGGAAGACTACTTTGGCCTATTCTTATACATTATAACCTCCACTTTTGTATAGTACTGGACCTGCTTCCATTTAATGCTCATGTTAATTTGCATTTTAAAATATAGACTGTGATACTTTTTGTTATCAAAGCAACACAAGAAAGCGTCCAAAGTGTTGGAATGTGTGTGTGGCATAGATGGGCGATGGTTAGGTTTAGTTGTGTTTATGCATATCTTTATTTTGATTTCCTGATTGGGTCCTTGAGGAACTGGCTTTCATTTTGTCTGCTGCATTGTTTGTACAGACAAATAACAAATGCAGTCGTATCAGTTTTATTTGAATTGCCCGTTGACCCCCCTGTGGGTATTAGCTAACGCTTGGTTGGCAAGAGATATCCATGCTATTACTGGTTTAGCCAAAAGGTTAGGGACTAACATAATCAAGTGAAAATTGTTGTCATCTGTTTTAAATGGAAGATCTTTCAAGCAGGAAGAGCCTTTTTAGGATTATTCACAGCATCCTAATTGACTTTAAATTCATATTTGACTAGGTCACTCCAAACCATCACCAATAACAGAGGCACATTGTTGTTTTGTCTTGTTAGCATGTTTACCAAAGGTCTTTGGGTCTTTTTATCTTCTTGGGCTGCTCAGTGGCGCAGTGAGTAGCACTGCTGCCTTGCAAAAAGAAGGTTCTGGGTTTGATTCCTGGCCCAGGGTCTTTCTGTATGGAGTTTGCATGTTCTCCCTGAGCATGCATGGGTTCTCTCCGGGGACTCCAGCTTCCTCCAACAGTCCAAAAACATGACTGTTAGGTTGATTGGCTTCTCTAAATTGTCCTTAGGTGTGAGTGTGTGCATGAATGGTTGTTTGTCCAGTGTGTCTCTGTGTTGCCCTGCGATGGACTGGCAACCTGTCCAGGGTGTACCCCGCATCTCCCCCATTGACTGCTGGAGATAGGCACCAGCACTCCTTGCAACCCCACTCAGGATAAGCGTGTAAGAAAATGAATGGATGGATGGTTTTTATGTTCTTTTGGGTCAGTAATGGTTTTTGCTTCAGAAATCTTTTTTTTTGTCTTGAATTTTTAATGTAAAACTGACCTTAACTGAACCAGGCGAAGTCTGCTTTAGATGTTGTTATTGGTTGTTTTGCGACTTGTGTGATCAGCCGTCAGTGTACTCTGGGAGTCATCTCTGTAGGCCAGACACACCTGGCAAGTTTCACTGTGTTTCCTCCATTGGTGCATAACAGCTCTAACTGTTGTTCATTGGAGTTCTAGAGCCTTAAAACGATTTTATAACATTTTCCTGGCTGATTATGGGCTACTTTGGGCCTACCTCACATTGTAAAGCAGGGTTCATTTAGGAAGCAGCAACAAGCAGTAACAAGGTGGGGCGGGTAACATGGAAACAGGTTGGTTTGGATCGTTTCTTTCCCTAAATAAATGAAATCACCTTTTAAAAATATTAGCAGAAGCATCAAGACGGGAATACTTTTACAAGATGTAATAAAATATCAACGTCTAAGTGGTTTCCCAGAAAACATGTTATTCATATCATCTCTTGGAGATTTTAATGGTTTGTCTAATCAAGGTTGGATGACTTTGTTTCTGTTACCATAAAACCAATTGCAGTAATTACTAAAACATAACATGTAGCTAACTTTTTTTAATCTTAATCCAATTGGAAGCTTCACATTGTAAGGAGAAATTTAAACAAGCATGTTTACAACCAACGCCATTTCACGTTGAGTTACTTTACTTGCACACCACCTTGACTCTGGATCCATGATTGTATAAAGTTAACTTTCATCCTGGCAAATTTTATTTGAGCTATTTCGTTAAAGTGACTAAACACAGAAGCTATAATGGTTGACAGCATTCTGTTTCCTACAATAAACTCAAACATGAGTCACACACAGTAACAAACCCATCCAGCAGTAAAATGTATTCAAATTGATTTCACCACATGCCTATGCCCCCCCTGAGAGGTGCCGACATCTATTAACCGCACTGGCACTGAGGCTAATGTTCTCCCAAATGATGTTTATTACAGTGGACCCGGAGATGCCCAGACTGCTCCAGTGAAGGTTTTCATATTTCAAACCTGCTGACAGCCATGTCTCAGATGCACTCATGCGTTCCTAGCCGCTCAGAGAACGCATTTTTTTAATGAGCTGCCAAAGTTGTGTTTTTCTTTTTAATTTACGAGGAGTCAAAGCCAGACAGCAAGTAAAAGTTTGTTTAAATAGCCCTAATGACCTGTTTATACTTGGCCGCAGTGCCAAAGCTCACACATACTTATGAACGATGCTGGGTATAATATGCTGTAAATGGGTGTTTGTTTCCTTAAAAAACACCTTTTGACAGTAGCCAGAGCTGCATTGCTCATGCGCTGGCAGCTTCTGAACAGAGCAAGCGCTGATAGACTTTGGGATAACCAGTAAAGTAACTGACAGATGGATTGTCTGACTGGTAAAACGAAGTTGATGAGCAGATGTTTCCCATATTCTCATACCTTTTCGCTACAGTAAATCTCCCCTTTTTTTGATTCTGGCTTGCAGTGAAAGATTAACAGCTACTCTGAATAATGTTTTTCTTTAAGCAAAACAGAGGTTCCTACCCTGCCATAGCCACATTATGTTAAAAAAAAAAAAAAAGAAAACCAACTATTTGGATGTTTCTTATTGGACTTTTATGTGATAGCCTCACATGAAGTAACACATACATATGAACACATTATATATATATATATTTGAGTTTTTACAGCACTAGTTGCTCGTTTCTCTGACAGGAAAATGGGTATGAGAGAGGAGGAGAGACATGCGGCAAAGGACCGTAGGCCAGATTCAAACCCGGTTTGGCCGCGTCGAGGACTAAGGCCTCCGTACATGGGTCGTGCACACTATGCATTGAGCCACCTGCACACTTATTTATGCAATAATTTAACAATTTACAGCAAGGACTAAAAAAGGACATATCTTGTGTTGAAATGATCAGTAACTGGCATAGCAAGTTGCATCTTGTTCAGGCAATAAATTAAGCAGCCCAAAAAATTACAAACACAAACGATGGAGAGCAGCTTCATGGTGACACAGTCTATAGAACTGTTGCCTAACAACAATAAAGTCTTGGGTCAGCATGAATTTAGCATGTTCTCTTACTCTCTCAGTGCATGTGCGTATTCTCACTGGGTACTCCTTTTTCCTCACATAGTTCAAAAAGTTCTCATTTATGTCTACTGGTGTGTTTAGATTGGCCGCATGTATCCTTGCTGTTGCGAGGTCAATGCTGAATCTTAGAGGGGCCTTTGCTGATTGTTGTGGAACCAGTTACCACGGCATGTTAGACAGGCTCCTTCACTATCTTCTTTTATATCACTTCTTAAGACTCACTTATTATTGAAGTGTTTCATGGTTATGATATATCGCCATCATATTCTACTTCTAACGGAAGCATTAACCAACCCTGTGATGTCAATGTTTGGATTATTGCAACACGGTGATAGCCTCGTGAGACCATCCTGATCTCGCGAGCTTTCAAGATTTCACTCGCTAATCAGTCTGGAGACTCTCCGTTGAAGAAAATTTGGAGACGTTCAACAAACGAACGTCCAATCAGCGTTGGCTTTGAGGCGGGTTGAGGTGTGACGCAACGAGAAGTGCGACAGTTGAGTCTAAAGAACATGGCGGCTTCAGCCGATGAAACTAGCGTTAGCGTGGCTATCGAGCAAGTTTTATCGGAATTACAGAGTATTTCTTCACTGAAAGAAGAGCAAAACACTGCTCTGGAGGCTTTTCTCAGAGGAAAAGATGTTTTTGCTCTTCTCCCGACTGGTTTCAGCAAGAGTTTGATCTATCAATTGGCTCCTCTTTGTTGTCGCTCTATTAGTACGTTATATGCTTCGTTGATCTGATTGGTTTATTTGGCCCGTCTATCACCAACATAGGCCAATCAGCTAACCAGTATTTTTGCCCCTTCCCAAAATTACTTCTACGGAAGGTTTCCAGATGGATATGCGGAGCAAATCCATCTGGGAGTCAGGTTAACACTGCGACACCCTTGCCAAAACATTATGAAGAAAGCTTTGTTTTTTCTTTTCTTTTAATATTTTTTTTTTTGTATAAATATTGATATTAGAAAGACACAATCTCATCAATAAATTGGTTTGATGAAGCGTTTCATTTCCGCTTTAAACTCCCTTGGTTTTTATCCCGTGAGTCAGTTGTGTACTTTAATATATGTCTGTCTGATGTTATTGCCACTGTTTATTTTTGTTTTACTTTCTAACAATTTTTCATATTGGTATGTACAAAACTTTGCTCAATAACGTGTTGTTAAATGTGCTTTATGAAAATAATTGGATTGGATTGGTTTGGATACGCATGGTTGTGTCTCTATGCTGTCCTGCGATGGACTGGCGACCAGAGGTGGATAATCCAGATACAGAAGAACTGGATTATCCAGAGATCAGTTCCAACCATTTGCATTTCCAGCTCCACAATACAAATGAATCACCTATTGGGCTAATCACCTGGTTAAGTGAACAGTAAGTAGGACAACAAGGCAGGGTTTTTACTTTCAGAACCTTAATTATCCACCTCATCCAGTGTATTCTCAACTTTCGCCCAACAGGCTGTTAGAGTTAGGAGCCAGACCCCCATTAGCCTGATGGATAAGTGCAGAGGATGGATCGATCGCTGATAGAGAAAACAAACCAAATAGAATGAAAAAAATATTAAAGTTACAATAATAATAATGATAATAGCACTGCTAATGGTCTTAGTTGACTAACACTTAGTCCTCACCAATTAGTCAGGCTACTTCAGATTCAGAGTCAATGGGGCAGGGTCACTTCAAGACAACATATCATTTACCTCCAGATTGTGTTACTCTATCACTTTAAATCTTTAAAAAGTTTGAAATGTGTTGTTCTGAAATTAAAAAATGTGATTTTGTTCAAATGATATCAATACATTTGTAAACTGATTTTAGTACTGTATCTGTACTGTATAGGAATTGCAATATCAGCAACAGGTTTTATCAGTAACATGTTGGAACTTGTAGTTTATGACCAGTTTAAATAAAACTCTCACAACTCCACATTTCTGGTTTGTTCCTTTTTACAGCGATTCTTTTAGGGCAGTGTTCCTCAATCTTAGCTCCCAAGTTGAACTGTTTGTTTGAACGTATGCAACTTAGGCTGTGTTTTTACTTACCCAATTTTCATTTATATTTTCAGAAACTAGAAGGTGTTAGCTTTCAAATGATGTATCACACAATAGGGTCATTTGGGCTCACAGTTCCTCAGTTATTTGCTCTTCCATTTGGGTATGCAAAATAGCCAAGGATTACTTCAAAGGATGTTGCTGTTCAGAGGTTAAAAAGGATGCATGATGAGGAGGTAATTTAGCTATTTGATTCAAGTGTGTAGAGACATACCTAAATGGTGCAGGACATCAGATTTTAAGAACCAGTATAGAGGAATCCTGATTAATGGATCTTCTTACATCTGGCCAGTTAGTTCAGTCTTGATTTGGCAATTAAAATAATTTAAACCTGTTTGTTTTCTAATTGTTGTAATGTTGTAAATACTGCCATAATTCCAGGGGTCAAGGTTAGATCCTTCATGCCGAACTCCATCTTTAATTTTTTTCAGAGTCTCCTGCGTACCCATGATTCTGTAGCTCAGAGAGACTTTGAGCCTGCCCTGCCACCCCTACCTGATAATGCAATGACAGAAGAAGAAGATTCGGTCAAAATTGTGACCCTGGTCAAAACCAAAGAGCCCCTGGTGAGTATCTGTACCGCACTCTATCTGCAATCAAACTATAAAGACACAGATAAGTTGTAAATCTTCTGAATTCATGTCAATATTTCCTGTAGAAAGATTTATATTTAGAGTAATCTTTTATCTTTAAAAAATATGCTGATGAAGCACATGGAAACAAAAAAAATCAAAACTAGTTTTAATTACGGCTGTGTAATAGTAAAGAATTGTATTGTTTTCCTTTTATGGCAATTTTAGATAGATATTAGATGAAAGACTTATTAGTCTCCAATCTAATTGGTAACTGCAACCAATTAGAAGAGGACAATTGATTGCAGTTACCAAATTTACCGCTAGATGTCGCAAAAGTGCAGATGGAAAACATATTAGCAACAGCAGTACTGATATGTCTAGACAAACATACAGCTCATATTTTTTTATCCCCACAAGCATCATGAAATATAATATAATATAAAATAAATATGAGAATATGAATAGTTCTAGAAATACAAAAATTAACACAGAATTGTCATATTTGTTTAACTCATTCATAGCTTTATAGTGTTATCAAGAAAAATTATTATTAAAATATAAATTATTATTAATTTATTACAGTCGGACCCTTCTGGCCTTTAACGCAGCTGCACTGAAAAGCTTCCCAAGAATTCATTCATCTACAGATACTGAAAGTTCATCTTCTAGATCAAACAGTTTGACAGGCTTGGAGCTTAAGGTTAGATTTGATGTTTAAATCTAGTTTGTCATGTTTTAAGCATGATTCCAGACACACATTTTTACCAAGCAGGACGAAACACCTGATGGGGATCATGAAAAAACAACCAAGGGAGGGATTCCTGCTGCAGTCTGTCCTGCATTTCTTTTTGAACTTTTCACTTCTTTCTTAAAGCCAAGTTTTATTCCACAGCTCTTATGCTACATATCACTGTGACACACAACATGCTACAGTTCCAGCTCTTATATTTATCTAAAGTGAAATAATGCAAACATTGACATCATAATGGAGTCATTAAAGCAGGACTGCAAATTTAGAAGGATGGGTTAATTCATTTTTCTGTTGCTTTTGCACACTGATTAGTTTCAAGGCCTTTAATCATAGGCAGTTTTCCTGATGCTGCCCCAATGTTCTGCTTTATTACTTATTCCATGTCATTGTCTCTTAATTCTAAAAACTTTCCTGGATCAAGTAAAGGACAAAAGAAATATCTAGTGAGGATTCAGGAGCCACACCTTCAAGTGCCACAAAACTTTATTTATATTTTTATTATTATTATTATTATTTAAATGTTTTCTTCTGTATTTTTATTTTCAAAATAAAAATAGCTCAAATTAATTATTTTTCTACACTTTTTGTTTCAAACACATTCAAGCAATTACACGCATAAGCATTTTTTTTCCAATTTAATTAGTTTTAATACAATAGAATAGGTGTTATACATTACCTTTAAATTAAGTTTAAAACTCCATTCAGGTTAAAGAGAACATGCATTTTTTTTTATCACTTTCTGTTGCCAAGGTTTGTAGATATATTGCAAACCAGAAGAAAAATCAAATGTTTTCAGTGACTCATTTATCAAATAGGCACGTGTTCGCTGAGGCTTGCTTTCAAAGACACTTTGGACGACTAATGGTGAACATACTTGAGCGCTGATCCTGATCGGAGACTGGAAGAGGACTAACCTTTCTCTGACTTTGGCCCACTGATTGATCCAACATGTTCCCATTTTCCAGACAACAGGGTTTCACCCGAGCGGGGGATGATTGCAGCCAGCCAACTGCATCAGATGCTCTTTCCAGTCTTGCATTGCACCACATCAATAACATCTGTTGTAAATAACGCTGGTTTTGGATAACCTTTTTCAGCTCCTCATGAGGGCATCTAAGTAGACTTTCTATGAAACAAAATACTGCATGAGCCAGATAGGGCTCTAAGTCAAAAGATTTCCATAATAACATGCCATAATAAATTCAATATGTTATTTCTTTTGTTTACTCCATTGTTCGACCTCTTTGCCTCCTTTTGTTTTGTTGGTTCTCTTTTTCATTATTAATCTCTCTATTCTAAAGGGAGCAACAATTAAGAGAGACAAATCCACAGGGGCTATCGTTGTTGCCAGGGTCATTAGAGGAGGTTCAGCTGACAAGACCGGTAAGTTAAACAGCTTTAAAATTCTAGCGTTATCATAATTTTAAGCTAAAATATAAAAGCTTAATGTTTTTTACTCAACCGGCATTGAAAACATGTTTTCTTTTTTTCTTTTTTTTTACATAAAACTCCAATTTGTTTTGTTGTAACTACATTTCAAAGTATACTAAATAAAAATTGAAAAGAAGGTGATAGCCATAATTTCATTCTTAATTACACTGTTGTTAATGTTCATGCAAACTGGATATAGAAATAGTTAAAGGCAGTGAAAATAAATATATTTGTATTTTTAAGACATGCATGTAAACAGCAATGAGATTCAGAATGTTTAATTTGCATTATTGAAACTACTAGATTGATCAGTCCCTGTAAACTTTAAATGAATTTACATTTTTCAAAAATTTCTCTGATTCGTGATCAGTTTGAATAAATCTGCCAAAAATATTTATAATTTAGCGAACAGGGACTTCTGCAAACAAAAAGTATTTTTTCAAGAGCTCTTATCCTTTTTTGTTCTTAAGTGGGGAATAGTGTAGTAACCTCAGTTCAACCAAATGACCAGCATCATGCAGATATTAGATGAAGGAGAATAAGCTGTTATGTTCCATGTAAATTCAGAAAGCTCAGATTACTGCAACAGTTTGTCTTGCATGTTCTCAAAATCTTTTCAAAAAGTTGGGAAATGTATGATGGGTAAGTGAATGCATTAAGCGACCAAATTTTTGATTTCAGTGAGTTTGTTTCATTAAAAAATGACAATAACAGCATGATGTGTGTTTTTAACCCTTTGAAGGTCTGATTCATGAAGGGGATGAGCTGAAGGAGGTGAATGGAGTTTCACTGGAGCACAGAAAGCCCAAAGAAATCCTTCCCCTTCTGGTCAGGCACATTACTCACTATATTTGTTTGTAAAGTGTTTCCAGTATTTAGTATCAAGAGGCCACCTGACCGTACAGTGACTGTAGGTACAGTATAGGGCATGCATGGCATGAGTAAACAGGGTAGCTATGGAGCAGAGTAAGTCGACGTTTCCCCAGCAGGTGTGCAAAAAGAAATATGAAAAGTTTAAAATCAACTGTGAAAAAGAGAAATAAAAAAATTAAAAAATGATGCAAACAGGGATAGGACATGAGTGCCTTTCATAATATGATATAAAAGATGTTCACTGAAGCGGTAGCGAAACCCTCTGAAGGTGCAAAGATGATGGATGCATAAGTAAATACTGCCCGGAGATGGCAAAGGTATAGAGTAGTTTTAATGTCTGCTAATAATAACCTGTGCAAAAATTACTTATAGGCTCAAACAGGACTAAATAAACATTTTTCTCCCACAATTTTTACATGTGATCACTGCTGTACTTAAAGAAATTGAAATGAGAGCTGTACAAAATTAAATTTCGTTTTGTATACACTCTGTGTAAGTCTAAGTCTAAGTAAACGCCATCAGGAAGGACCTTTAATTTATCTCATTTTATTTAGCTTATCTTAAAATTCCCTTAAGATAAGCTTTTATGGACGATTTAAAAGCATTTTAATAGAATTAAAGGAGATGTTGTCAATATGATTTGTCCTCAATTTGGTGTGATTTGTACATTATTGTGCTGAGCAACTAGGCTAACTCTAATTTTAGTCAATAGAAATGTATTTTCCCTGCATTTTAGAAATTCAAAAAGTTAATATGAAATTCTGAGTTTCTGTAACTGATTCAGTGATATACAATCTGTCCCAAGTGCAAGTTGTAAGAATATTACTGTAGCTTTAATTACAATATGTACCTCACAGTATAAGTCGAAGGCAATCTGGAGAACGAACTTGGCTTTGATTTCAAGACTGGAAATATGAATTTTAACCTAAAGAAAACTGACTCACATGTCTGTTCAAAAATTAACACATTTTTGTCAGAAATGTTTGTATGGTATAAATGTAAGAGTTTTTACATAGTGTATTTTATATGTGTATTATTTATAACCACAAGGTGTTCTCATCCACTACACAATCATATTTGAACTCATCCCCTATACCTAATTGATCTCTTTAGCTACTTAAAACTTCATTGTTTTATTATCAGCAATAATTCTTTGTGTTACACCATAAACATAAAAAGGTTTCTTTGTGTTTGTTGTAGGCTTGCTCTAAGGATGCTGTTAAATTGAAAATCATTCCTGGATCTCCTAACGAGGACATGTCATTACGGTTGACAAAGGTAAAGCAGATATTAAAGTCAGTTTTAAATGCTTTGCGACTTGATATTGTCTTAATATTTTAACAGTCAGGGTTTCTCTATGACCCTCACTGTTCACCTGAGATTATGGTTTAGATTAAACTTGAGAGGATTATTGAAGACCCCCCTCCCCCTTCACATTTTTAGTTCGTTATGTTAGAACAGAAAACTTTTGTTTACACGTATAAGCTAAAATGAATTACAAAGAAGTATATATGTAGATTTTATCTGTGCTTAATTAAAACTTTGCATTCATTTATTTGTTTTGAAAAGGCCTCAGATATTTGTTACAAATATTTAGCATCATATAGACATACAGAAAATTTAAAATAAGTTTAATTTAAAGGTTTAGACAATAAAACGATATTCCAAGCTGTTCAATCCATCATCTGAATATAGCTGCAGGCCTTACAAGATATAACCACCCATATTAAATAATGGGACAGGTAAGCTGCAAATGAATGATAGCAGCAGAATAAAGGATGATGGAAACTTTGGAGGAACTGCAGAGTTTCACAGCATAAACCATGTAATTATTTGACACTGAATCTTTGCATGTAAAAGAAGCTAGTCATCGTTGATAAGCAGATGGAAGGCACATGAACACTTATTGAAGAAAAACTTTAAGAGAAATCCTTCAAACACTTTGGACCAGGTTGGAGGTTGACTTTCCAGCAGGACAATAACCAAGCTCTAGATGTTTTTTTTGTTTTTTTTTACAACATGTTTATTAAAGCAACCCTGTCCCAACTCAAACCTCAGTCTCACAAAGATATTCTAACAAAGCTTAAAATTTGATGTTCATGGATTCTGTCCTTCCAGTTTAAATGAAATGTGATTCTTTTCTAAGAGGAATGGGTGAAATCAATATGTGCAAAGATCATAAAGACATACAATGGCAGCATAAGATTGTTCTTTAAGGACTGATTCAAGGCGACGGATTATAAATGTATTCTAACTACTTATATTCTTCCATATCACAATTGTGAAGTTGTTTGTGTTGATCTGTTACACAGAACTAACAAAAATAGTATTTTCACCTATATGTAACAAAAATGGATGTAATAAAATAAGTTGCTTTGTATTATCCAGTTCTGCTGTCATTTCCATAGCCTGGTCCTCAGCATATGTCGATAGAATTAGATTCATTTGGCACCGTCAGTGTTTGGGCTTCACTTAAATTAAATATATAAATGAAATGTTATATTTTGCAGAAACATTCGCAATTTGCTATTTTTTTATCCATAAAGTACTATGGATCACAGCCACTTTGTCCTCACATTAGATGAGGGAGCTGGAAACTGTTTTGAGAGCAGGCGAAATTTTTGAAATGATTTTCAGTAATTGGGGTCGTTTTTCAAAAATGACACATGGGGAGCTAAGAAATGATGTGTTTGTTGTCAGGATGCAGATGTTCAAAAGTAGAGATGGAAAAGCAGCCAGAGTACATAGATTTTTCACTTCTCATATTTTTTTTTTTTTTAAGATAAGAAAATGTGTTTCTTATTCCTCAGTTGTTTGTTAGGGCTCTGTTTGACTATGATCCCACGGAGGATCCCACCATCCCCTGTAAGGAGGCAGCAGTGGCCTTTAAAAGAGGTGACGTCCTCCAGGTTGTCAGCACGGACGATGATACCTGGTGGCAGGCCTGTCGCCTTGGAGACGGCAGCAGTCGAGCAGGCCTCATCCCTTCGAAGCAGCTGCATGAAAGGTGATCTTTCCATACAGCCACCCACTCTTAGTTAAGGAAAAATTCTGACAATTTATAATTATTTTGTCCAACTTTTTAACCTCTGCAGAAGAGTTGCATTGCAACGACCCAGAGCCCTGTTCAAGAATCTTCAAACCAAGCCAGCAGGTGATCAGTGTCATTTATAGACATTCCAATAAACCTTTTGGTAGATGAGAGGTTTAACTGATTGGCAGATGGTCCTATGGAAGGTTGGCTTGGCTGCCCTTCCCACTCATACTGACTTTCTCTGTTTTGCTCTACATGCTCCACAGATGACAGTGAAGGTACTGGCAGTTCACTTTTCTTTCTTTTTTATAAGTTTTCCTTCAGCAAAACCCCAGTTTAAACAGATTTGTATGTTGATTCACGTTTTAAAAGATGATCTACTGTATCAAAGGCTAATCTAGCTTTCTCAAGCCTTAAACAAATAGCCGAAATTTAATGTTTTAATTTTTTTTTTTATATTTTTGTTGCTACATAACTTTTTTCCCCCTTTTTTTTGTTTTTTTACACATCTCCCTTTTTCTCCTTCAGTGTTTCCAGTCACAGAGGATGTGGACTATGGAGCTATAACAGGAATTCACATTGGTGAGACGATGGACACTCAAAGCCAAATTGTCCCTACCTGGGGACATTTTTTCTTCTACAATGAAGATGTAAAACATATTACAACTTAGCAAATAAGTGTAGAGAGGATACGGAAATATAAAGATGACATTTTGATGAAAATTTTGTAGCTATGACATTTCAGGGTCAACTTTAATGCACTGCAAAAAACATCTAGAAATAGGTTTTAGAAATTCTTAAATTAAGTGTATTTACCCTTAATTTGAGTAGGTAAATAAGATGATTTGCCAATGGAATGAATATTTCACCACTAAAATAAGATAACTAGATAATATGCACTTGAAATAAGACTTTGTTGTTGTTTTTTTTCTTATTTTAAGTGTAAATTGTCGTGTTCCATTGGCAAAGTGTCTCAACTACCTCCTAAATTCAAGAAAAATGCACTTAATTTAAGCAAAAATTACTTATTTAGATTTCCAGTTTTTGCAGTGTAAATAGTTCCCAAAACGTTGCTTTAATAAGCGTCCCCAGCATGATGCTGCCATTACAGTTCTAAATTTGGGGCTGAGGTGCTTTAAGGTCTTTAGACGTAAAAAAAACTATATTTTTTTTCTATGTCTTAGAGGTTTATGCCTGTTCATCAATAAACCCAATGATACATTTTCTTCTTGGGCCTTGTTGCTCAGGTAGTTGCCTTTAAGCAATGATTAAAAAGGGTGGTGACAAGCTAAGAAGGTAAGGTCTTATTGGAATGGATCCATTGGCATAATGAACTAAGTACAGTACTTGCTCAGAGGCGCCAGGGCATCTAAAATAAACATTTAACAGCAATTTCTTCTTTGCATTTTTTTGCATGCATAATGAATTAACATAAATAAAATAACAAAATCACACACTTGTATGATAAAATTGTGCATTTTTACATCAATATAGCTTTAATTTACAAGTTATAGAGCATTCTTATTTTTTTCTTACGACTACATTTTTTAAGAGCAGCACAAGGACACAACCCATATGTACAGTATTAAAGAGCGTGGTATTATTTGTGTTTAGTTACAGGAATTGTCTCAATAATATATAAGACAGCATCATTTACAGTCACTTAGCTCCTCTAACCGGTGTCTGTTTAAGTCTTTAAGCACTTTGTGACGGAGAATAAAACTCAAATCCGGCCATTTTAGCAGAGAATACTTATTCTCCGTACATGGCATGGAGTTAAATTTAGTGAAAGGAGACTTGGCGTTGAGACATAATGGTGGTTAACATCATGAGGGAGAACGAACCTGGCCAGAGGAGCCAAACCACGGCCGCGTTATAGAAGCTGGATGTCAGACAGAACACCAGCAAAGCGTGACAGGCTGAGATGTGTCTTCTCTGAGACATGGCTCATGTTTTGCTAAACACCAGAGCTTTGATCTCAGGGTTGATGGTTTCAGAAATAGATGGCCCTTACAGTCTGCCATTCAGTCAGTCCTCATCGTTAGAATTGAGCTGTATAATTTTTCAATTTCTTAACTGGCACCCAAACAGAATCAAAATGTTAAAAGAATTATTGTTACAGAGCCAGAAATGAGCAAGCCTTAAAGTAATGTGATGATTCAAAGGAAATAACTATAATATTGTTTTAAAATCTGTGAAATTTCAGCAAAACTAAACTGTTGAACAGGCTGTGATAAATAGAAAAGGTTGTTCATACACAAAATGTAGATCAAATAAAATCTAATACCTTTTATGAAACAAAAAAACACACTTCATTCTTTTTTGCACTAAATAACCTGAAAGTTGTACTTACTGTGATGCTACAGTGCTGTGATGCTACAGTGCAACCAGTCATATAAAGATTAGTTACTATTGAAATGCAAATAATTGTGTGGGAATACAGATGATACTCTATATACATGAAACAACATTGGTTCTGTCAGATGTTTAATCGTTTCAGTTCAATGGGCTTTTATGTTGAGGTCAGTTTTTTATGTATCCCTGCCTAAAGAGGGTTGCATGAAACCCCAGGTCATTTTTAGCTCTGTTCTGTATCATCATACCAAGAAGGTGCTTTGTTTTTTCGTCCTGACAAGGAGCTTTTCTGCACTGTGTTTGCATATCCTCTCCATGCATTTGTGGATTATTTCCAAGCATCAAAGATATTTGATGAACTACTCCACTAGATGGCTTTTTTTTTATATAAGCGTGTGCAATTATTTTGTTGTTTGTCCTGATTGTTTCCCTTGTAGGACCAAGGCTACAAGTAAACTTGACAACTTTGTTGCTATTTTTATTTTATCAACTCATCTGCTAATAATAGTTAAAAATTAAAAGTTTTGAAACCATTAAGCAATTGATCTTAAAAAAAGTCTACCAACTTTAGCTTCTTTTGGTGAAACTTAGGGATTTATTTCAAAGCATCTATCGTTCTCATTCGTCCCCCCTCCTCCTAATGCACATCCAGTTCTGCTGTGGTGTCCTGCCCTCACAACTGACCCTGTTGTTATAGAGTCCCTTCCATAATTAGGAGATGTTTACATTGTTCTTTTCAGAAGCAGACCAGTTAAAATTGTTTTCTGCTGTTGCAATGATTTTTTTTCCTGTCATTTTTATTAGTCCTTTTGAATAGTCAATGTGAAAAAAATGCTCCTGTTGTACAAGCTTTAAAACTAAACCGAAAAATAAGACGAAATATGTTATTCTACAATGCATCAGCATCTAATTAAATCTAAGCTAAAATAGTAATTATCCAAATTGTGTATTTACATCATATGGAAACTTCCATTGACTTTTAACCATTAGCATCTTTTCTTTAACAGAGATTTTGCAACAGTGCATCATATTGCCTTATTTCATTGTTATTCTCAGTTTAAATGCATCTAGTAGTTCGCCTGTGGTTTATTATGGTAGACATTTGAGAAATTGAAATATAATGCTTAAAACTGTAACCATAACACCGTTTTTATGGGCTTTGTATTCATAGTAAATTTACTTTGTGCTGGTTTGAAGCCCCTGACATGACAGGAAGTTCACCTGCAGAGAACTATCCAGTTGATTTTCTAATCCAGAAATCCAGCAACAAGTAAAATACACAATAAACTACACTATAAAAATAAAAGATAAGGTAATTGTTTAAAATATATATGGAGAACAACTGTTATTTTGCTCAGAGCTTCTGATAAAAGCTATGAAATGAATAAATAATTTTTTTGCATGTTATATGTTTTATATTTTTAATCAACATCCATTTTATATATAGTGCAGCAACATGGCAACTGATGTGGTGCACGCAGAGTTTATAGCTATTGTTAATCCTCAACTTCCGTCCCTGGTTGGGGTGCTCTAAAACCTACAAAATAACCTTTATTCTTCAATAGTTTTTCCTTTTATCTCCGTAAGATAACTCAACTACAAGTGAATGTTTAACCCATATGGAATGGTCTACTTATTCAAACATCAGACAAATACAAATAAGAATTGTGGTTTTGTCAAAAAAAAAAAAAATGCATGACTTATAGTGGTATAGCAATTTTTAGATTAAAAAAAAAAAAGTTTCAAACACTTCATTGTTAAATGATTATTGTCTGTTTTGTCGACCCAGCTGGTCTAAGGAGGAGTTTCCGACTCGGACGAAAAAGCAGCAGATCCAGGAAAACTACTCAGTTACGGAGGTGGAACTCTGAGGTACACGGTGCCATCTGTCCTCCTACTTATATAGAGGTGGTGCCCTACCATAAGGAGCCAAATGACAGACACAGACTCATTGTGCTGGTTGGTATGTAAAAAAAAATTTAAAATGCATCTAAATTCAAAGTCTGGATTTTTTTACCTGATGTGCACAAGTGTTCCGATAAATTAATCTAGTGAAACTCAAAGCAAAAATGTAGCAATTGTAGAGTTATGTGTAAAAAAAATACATGGTGCTGTGCTCAATTGAATTCTGCCTTATATCAATCCACTGCTTTTATGGCAACGTGAGAACACAAAACACCTTCATCCTATTTATTTAAACAAAGAATAGAAAAATACAGAATCTGTGGTTGATCAAAAGAAAATGTTATGTCTTGATGAAGATTTATGTCCCCACTTTTGATTTGAAAAAATAATCCTTTCCCATCATAACCACATAAACAGTGTCAGAAATCTTCCAGTTAAAATATATCGTCTTCACTCAACTAATGCAGTGGTCCAACCCCACATTCACTTCTCTGCCAATCCTGCAGGTCTGCTCTGTGTATTTTTGAGCTCTATCTCCCCACTGGGAATTCCAGACTGAGCCCCGCCAGAGGTCTTTTTAATGTTATAATAGGATACAACTGAAGGTCATAGAAGGACTGAGGGGAATGGAAGAGGGAAGAAATGTGGGGAAGTGATAAAAAAAAGGCATACAGGGAGGTTAAAAAAAAAAGACAAAGAACCGAAGAGATGCAAAAGCAGGGTCATGTAGAGAAGAGATAAAAGATAGCTGAATGGGAGGAAAGAGACAAATGCTTGTGAATATGATCCCTCATGATGTCAGCCAGGTGGTTTATCATCATATTGGCGTGCTTAAAACAGCTTGGATTTGGATATAAACTCCTTTAATTGAGCTGGTGCCTACCTCGACTTCTGATTCTGTTTTTACTGCCGGCTGCAAAGGATCCTCATTGACAGTAGACATCATTAGGTCATCAGTAGGAAAATATAGGTCACTGGTAATAAACGTTTTAGACAGGAAAAATCTAAAGCTATAGGATTATTAATCCAGAACCAGATGGACGAGTTCTACCCACATTGAAAGCCCTTATTGTTTGCATTGCTTGCACATTTCATTCTAAACTAAAGACCCATTTACCCTCGGACAGCCGATGCAAGTAATGCCCCACATATCATGTAACCCTTGAAAAGAAATTAAGAACGGAAAGAAATCATCCAGTGAGCCTGATGATACTCCTCTGCAGATTTTCAGAGCAGCTGTGGAGCACATCAGCACTGAAAGGGTAGCAAGTCCATAAACTAGATATTTGGTCATGTATCAAACTCATGCAGTCCAGTGATGGAAAAGGCAGGTATGACAGGAATCCTGCTTTAAGGCTGCTCCCCATTAGAGACTGATGCAATCTGGCTCTGCATCAGTCCCAGCTGCTACAATACTGAACGAACATGTGGACAAATGTGTGCGCTCCTACATTATTGTGACACTGATACTGCATGGGTTTACAGATGGTACATTTAGAGAGAATTATATGGTTTTTCCAGAGAGTGTAGGAGCATTAGGCCTTGAACAGACAGTAGGCTGTTTGAGCAGCATTGTTAGAATGAAATCAGAGCTTTGTCTGTCTGATTTTCATTTAGTTTCTAATTCTCTGATGACAAAGACAGATGTGTCATTTGCTGTTGGGCTCGTCTCATGAAAAGCATCAGTACACTGTAATATTCAGAATTAAAACCCACATTCTGGGTGCTGTGTTTTGATCCGTGCCTCGAGGGCCCAGCGGAGTTGGCGTGAGCGAACTGAAGAGGAGGCTGGTGATTTCTGACCCGGACCGCTATGGCGTCAGTGTGCCGTGTAAGTTGCACATCTTGAGGTTTCATTACTTTTGAATTTTATAGCAGCACACTAGAACATTTCTTCTTTTTGCAAACATGAGGAGGCGTTTCATTTTTTCAGACACAACACGGGAGAAGAAGAGTAAAGAGAGAGAAGGGGTGGATTATCATTTTGTTACAGTTCAGGCGTTTGAAGAGCTCATTCTTAATCACAGGTGTGGAATAAATTGTTCTATTTTAAATCTGTTTGTTTAATTATCTATTATTCATCCATTCAAAGCCAACTTTCCCTGCTTTCTCCTTCCCTCACTGTACCTGTAAGGTTTGTGGAGTATGGACATTACAGAGGTAACTACTATGGGTCAAATCTGGACTCTGTCCAGAGAGTGATGGCTGAGGGAAAAGTGTGCCTCCTGGATGTGCACCCAAGTGTAAGCATAACATCTACAAAATGATTTTTTTTGTTCATATTCACAGTTTTTTTTAATAATCAGTTACAATGCATTGCAAAGCATTCACACCACTTAGACTATTTCTCATTTTATAACATCACAATCAGGTTTGTTAAAGAACATTAATGAACCAACAGCACAATAAAAAAACAATTATTGCATCAGGCCAGAACAGTTAAATTCTGCATTTATAGTGTAATACAAGCCATTCAGGGGCCAGAAAAATAAAAGCTACTTTGCTCACAACTGACCAAAAGTGATATTTCTGGTCAGCATCAAAAATGTTCTTTTGGGGAAAAACTAGAACCCTGGTCACATCATTTTCCTTGTCAAACATTGAGATAGCAGCATTATGCTGTGGGAATGTATTTCCTCAACATAGATTGGGAAGCTGGTTGGAACTGATTGGAAGGTGGTTGTAAATCTGGCAAAACAGTGACTAAACATACAGCAGAAAATGGTTTCACTGAGATCTAAAACGTGTTAAGTGCTACCTATGCAAACATCTTTCACATACTCAAATAATATTGCTGCAGGTAAAGTTCACTTTGTCCAAATATATTATAAAAAGCAAAAAAACATCTCCATATCATCTTCTAATTGGTTTAGAAATTTGTTTCATTTTTCTTTTCACTTTTAATTTCAATGTAAAAGAAGTTTGTTGAAAAAACTGAAAATGGTCCTTTGGAATAAGAAAGCTGCAGGTTTGTTACCAGCCCTGATCTAAAAATTTAATATGGCTTCCTGTGTTTATGGAGTGAGAAATATTGAGGCAAAACAAGACAAACAAAACACTAAATTTATTTTCTTATTCTTTTAGCATGTAGTATCTCATTCAGTCTTTCATGCAAACATTTCTTTATATTCTACATCATGAACTTGTTGACACAGTGTATAAAGTACAAAACCCAAAGAAATACAATATCATTAATTTTATCAAATAGTTACAGAGTTTTATGTCACAAACGATGTCCATCTTCATATTCTATTGTCTTCCAACCTGAATCAAGATGTCTGAAACTCAATATAATAACCAATAAATGCAGCCAAAGTATCACCAGCAGTACTTAAACCACAGTTAGAGAGCCATAATTTTATAACACAGCATATCCATGTGTCACAATGGCCCAGTCAAAGTCCAGACCTAAATTTAACTAAGAATCTTTGACACAACATAAATATTTAAAATCCATTCAGCCTGAGTTGGCATACTTTGCAAAGAGAAGCTTGCACATTTTTTTGTCCTTAGATATGCAAAACTAGCAGGTACAGTTAAGCATTAAATCTGTTGGGCCTGACAGCATATCAGTTAATTCAAGGAGCAGTAACTGTTTTGCAATGCATTGTGGGAAATATCATTATACACTCTGCATAAAAAATATATATTATTCTTTATTTTCCTGGTATATTGTAATTTAGCTACAGAAAAGAGTTACTGGTGGTTTTATTGCAGCACATGCATAATTTTGCATGAGCAATGCATATGGATGCACTTGACGTGAAAAGGTTCCTGACTGAACCAAACTTTTTAATCTTCATCTTGCCCATTTCCTCTTTTCTTTTCACTGCAGAAGATAAAACTTGTTTACACCTCTGAATACAAACCATACATTGTGTTTGTGAAGCCTCCAAGGATTGAGGAGCTTCGCCTCACCAGGCGGAGAGCTAAATTTGTCTGCGAGGAGGACAGTAAACAAGTCAGGATGTTTACAGTAAGTAAATAAGCATATTTTCAGCGTAAGCTTTTAAGATTAGTTTATTGATTTATAGGCTGTGTCTGAACATGAGCCCTAACCCCTATATGAAGCACTGTATTAGGTTTATCCAGGTCAGTAACTTTTTATGGGGTTACGCCATTTTATATCAGTGTCTGAATATCTATTGGATAAAAAAATAGGGGATTTGAAAGCAGCGTTCAATGATGATCGGTAGAGAAGCGTATATATGTATATATATATATATATATATATATATATATATATATATATATATATATATATATATAAAACACTTTGGAAGAGTTTTCCTCACAAAGCATAATGGGATTTGTTTTGGGGCAAGAGAGAACAAACATGGCGCAGGCCCCAAATGGGGAGCTGGAATCACGTGACAAACGGGGAGGGAAAAGAAGCCGTCAACTGAACGGTCAGTTAACTGAGTTCACTATACAGTCCCTGCTCTATATAGTGACTGAGGGGTTAAGGCGGATGTGGCCACACCCATAGAGAACCTATATCTGAAATTCTGGGTATTTTTGTTGACAAGGTGGTGCTCTATTTATTTGGCCACCCCTACTAGATGAGCATATTCTCATTTGGAATGTCTTAACTAATTATATATCAGTTTTTAGTATATTAACTATTAAACACAAAACTAATGGTCTTTTAAGAAATATATTTTGAGCTTTATGAAGAAAGAAAAAGTTATGAGACTGCCATCATCAATTGGTCTTTTGAAAAATTAGAACTAAAGAACCACTGCAAAGCCTTAACCAGTTTAGGCAACACAGATGTATACATATGAATGTAAATTTATTAGCAAGGGCTTCAAAAGATTCTTCACTAATTAATTTAGCATATACAGATATTTTATTTGTTCATTTCTCAAATGTTTTAGTGCAATGAGTGTAGACTGACCCTAAATTGGTTTTGGCATCCTTGATATGAAATAATATTTTTTCCAAAGCTTCTGAACATAATACCTAACCCTAGCTGAAAAAAAAAAAACATGAATATGGCTTCAAAAGAGATACCAACTGCTAGCACTGTTAGTGAGCCATTTCTTCTGACAGTGCAATATTATTGCACTAGTGCAATCTCATATTTTATGTCTCTTTAACTTTTTCTGTCTCTAACAGTGTAGACAGTTCTTGCTACATTAACAGTAGATTAGATTAGATTAGATTAGATGAGCTTTATTGATCTCACAGCGAAGAAATTCACTGGTCACATATTTGGCATAGTAATTAAAGAAGGTGCAAACAAGGGGGAAAAAGGTGCATTAAGAATAAACAATATATATACAGTATATCAAGGTATATACAGTATATCAAGATATACAGTCTAGAAAATTGAGCAGACTTTAACAGTTTTGCTAACAGGTGTTGCTGCCCATTCAGACAGAAGCATTTATTAACCAGTTTGGTCACCACAGTGGGGCAATTTAAGAATAGCTTCCATTCTCCTGCCCAAGTCTCAAGTCTTTTGCAGCCTCTAAGAAGTTCTCTTTCAGGCTTACTCTGTATTTAGCTTGATTAACTTTCCAAAAACTCAGTCCAGCTTCCTTGTCCCTTTGGAACAAAAATATCCACTCAGCATGTAGGAAGTCAGGTGCTTGCTTCACAGCTTGTGAAGTAAGGGCAGTGTGGCCTTAAAAATCAGAAACACATACTGTTTTAACCCAGTAATTTTCTCCTTAGAGACATTTAAGAAAGAGCAGAGGTTAGGGTTACTATGTGGGTGGTTTCCTTGGTACTTGGCTGTTTGCCTAAATAAAGGTTTGCACTCTATAAGCGTGTTTCGGTTTAAGGCAATAACCGAAACACATTATGGTTCAGTTAATTAAAACCTATTTTGTTGTTTTGCTCTGTTTTGAAACACAAGCCCACTCTTTTTAGGGGATGCATGCATTTATAAAGGAAAATAAATGTGGGGTTTTTCTGACTGCTTTATGACCTCACATTTACTGATGGACCCTGTTTGTCCTTGTGGGCCTTATTAAGAAAGTGAAGTTAAACATGTGTGATGCTGCATGGCTTTGGTTCTTTTCCAAAAATCAAAACCTTCAAAGAGTTCAGGCCAATCCAAAGAGTCTGCTTTCAACTGGAACCACATCTGGCTTAAAAACATTTCTTATCCTTTACTCTGAGCATGTAACTATGTGGTCTGCCGGTGCAATTTCTGCTACATGGTTCTTTATCCTTCTATTTTTCAATTTTGCAGTTTGTTCTAAAATACAGTTGTGCTTGAAAGTTTATATTAAAGGAAATTATAAATTCACACAAGTTATTCAAATAACACAAAACGGGGGAGTGGCGGCCTTGTGGTTAGGGCATTGCACTTGGAATCCAGAGGTTCTGAGTTCAAGCTCCACTCCGAAGGCTTCCACTTTGGCTCCCTGAGCAAAGACCCTTAACTCCACACTGCTCCCCGGGCGCCACACAATGGCAGCACACTACTCCCCAAGGGGAAATCCCCAAATGTTAAATGTGAAAAAAAAGAAAACTCAAAAAGGTAAAGGTAAATGAAAAAAATTTTTCATTTACAAAAATTATATGTGTATATGTATGTGTATATATATATGTGTATATATATATATATAACAGTACATAACATTGCGCATAACATTGTTTTTTGTTTAAAGGGAGAAAATATTATCATTCCATTGGCAGATCATCTTATTTATCTGTTCAAATTAAAGGCAATTAAACTTATTCTAAACCATTTACTTATTTTTAGACATGTATTTTTAGATCACTTTTTGCAGTATGCTAATAAAATACACCTGACTAGTTGATCATAAGCAACTGTGAGCACCTCTGTAAAAGCAGTTGTTTTAGTGGGTGGCTGATGTGGGTTATTCAGGTGTGTTTTAACACAAGACGAAGATTGAAATTCATTACCAATTAAATGAGAGCTGAAACAATTAACTGGATTAATCATGATTAATTGAATATTGCAATAATTGCCATCTAATTTAGCCATTGATTAATCGTTAAATGGTGTATAGAAACCCTAAAACATGCCTTTAGCTGATAGACTGACCCACTTAGAACCGTAATTATATCAGAATTGTAAAAAAAATATATACACATTTTGCATTAAGGATAAAAATAAAAAAAACTTTTCTGTCTGTCAGTATGCTCTATCCAGAAATCCTCAAGTGGTTTAGTTTACCCTGGTTCAATTTCGTAAAAAATCTTCTTTAAGGAACCTTTTGCGATACGAATGTTAATCAATTAATCGAAAAAATAATCAACAGATTAATCGATTTGCAAAATAATCATTAGTTGCGGCTCTAAATTAAACCCAACATTTAAGAAAGTGTCCAGTCTTTAAAGAAGAAGAATTTCTAGCATTCACCTATGGATGGAACATGCAATGATTTTGAAAAGACCAAAAAAGGGAAGTGTTATCCCGGCTAAACCCTTAGATTTAAGTTTGGGACAAACGTGTGTGGAGGGGTTATCAGGAGGAGGCTTTGTGTCTTCAAATACAGAGATATACAAAATAAAGATTTGGCAACCTAAACAGAGCATATTGGCACAAATCAAGAAATAGTGAACGGCTTGTTCCACCGACACCAGCTACCTTGCAGTCACACTGCAAAAAAGGAAAATCTATACAAGTGTAATAAACTTGGATTCAGCATTTTGGTCTTATTACACTTGTTTTTCAATGTATTTTCTTAGTAAGAATTAATATTGTTAAGATTATTTGACTTGTTTTAAGAAAATTCATCTTTTTCATCCTAACTAGATAATTCAATTAATTATGAGCAGCTTTTTTCTTGAAATAGCACACATTGCGGACTGAGTCGCTTTAACATTTAGGCTGTGAGTACATTTTTACCATACTTGTTTCAAGACAATAAGACAATCCATATTAACCTGTTTTAAGAACTGACCCCATCTCATTAAGATATTCCACCTAATCAAATCTGATTGCATTCAAATTGATAGGGTTATTGAGATTGTCATTCATGATTTAGCTTTGAGATTCTGAACCTCACCAGTGGACCATTCGCTGTTTAGAATACATCATAAATACTGTACATCATACATATGCTTATTATAATAGAAGCTCTGCCTTAAAGGGTAACGCCATTTTTTTTTTTTTTTACATTTGGCCCTTGATTTTACGTTATTACATCATGTTCTATGAGTTTTGTGTGATTTTTTATTAAAATATTAATATAAAAAAAAACGTTTTGAAGTTTTTGTCAAGTGTATTTTTCCCATACATTCACTACACCTAAATAATGAAACTAATTCTAGCTAAGAAAAACAGACAAGTTTTAAGCCTTTAAATGAACTGGTGTCAAGTACATTTGCCTTGTTTTTAAGCCTGTTGTATGCTTGTTTTGAGCAATACTTGGTTAGAGGACATTCAATTCTAAGCAATAATGACTAATAAATGAGAATAAATTGCTTAAAATAAGAGAAAAAATCTTAAGTAAAATAAAAAATAGATTTTTCTACTTGATTTAAGTTTTTTTGGATGCTTACTACTTGGATATTATGTTCTTGTTTTAAGAAATCTCATCAGAAGTCAGAAGTCTCATTTGCTTGCTGCACTGGCAGATTATTTTGCACAAAATAAGCAATTATTCACTTAAAACACTATATTTTTTTCTTATTTTTTAGAAGGCGTTTTTTGTTGTGCATTGAGTAAACTTTGAAACCTGTGGTCATCTGTAAAACAGCAGCAGCCTGATCCAATCTGGGTTATGCAAGCAAAGAAGTCATGTTGTAAAGAAGAGTTTGCCCAAATTAAACTGAAATGATACATCAAAAAAGCCAGATAAAATTATTTAAGTAATTTCCAATAATGATGTTTCTGCTAATCAGTGCTTTTTAATAAACTACGTTTATGTATAATAAGCAATAATACTGCATTATCTAACTTTAAGGAAATTTCTCTTAGATGCAAACATTTTTTTTCTTTTTTCTGGGTTCACAGGAGGAGGATTTTGAGGAGATGATTGACCTAGCTGAACTGTTGCTCAGTCAGTATGGTGACCTGTTTGATAATGTAATTATCAATGGAGATATTGCTGTTGCATTCAGAGAGCTGAAAGCAGACATCGAGAAGATAGATGCGGCAGAAGTCCAGTGGGTTCCTGCAGCATGGATGCGCTCCACACCAAGCAAAGCCTGGAGAAGCTGCAGCAGTTTGACTGGCTGGATTTGAACGGGGATCACTTACAGTCAAACCAAATATTCCTTAGAGCTCGTTTCACACAGTCTCTTTGGAAGTGATGAACACTTACTTCCTGCGTGTATAAGTGTTACATTTGGGTTTAGAACATTCAGATATTAATTTCTGCTATTTTCATTATTTTCATTAGTTTTCATGATTCCCAGCCTCTTGAGATTTTTTTCACCATCTAGTTTGATTGAATCCATCTCCCTTTCCTCTTAATGCTTTCTCCATTTGTCTCAGACTTAGTTTCTCTGCTGGCATTTAACTGACACAACTGTAATTTGGCGAACGAGGGAAAAAAAACAAAAACGGCCCTGTAAGGAGTTTGTGGCTGGGTGTCATCCTTTGCTGCCAAGTTGCAAACATCCGCAGGGAATTATTTTGACAGCTGCTGCACTTCAATTAACTTTAATGTACACCAGTGAAACATTAGAAGCAGACATCGAGGCTTTTTGCCAACTGTGTTCTGCATAAAACATACACAAACATGAAAACAATCCTTGGCCAGAGCAAAAAAAAAACATTCAGTACCTTATGGAGGTATTCATGCTTGAACTTTGTCATATTGCTGCAGTGTATAAAAGCCTTTTGCTACATTTACAGCAGTAGGAATTTGAGGCATGTATAAGTTTTACGAATCTAGAAACCAAACTATTTAGTGGGTTTTCTGGCAAAGTTTGTGTAAGGCCACTCAGACTAAATTTAGAGCATTTGTTGACAACAGATTTTCATATTTGAACACTGATTCTTAGTCAAATGTAGGACTGCATTGGAAAAAATCAAACTCTAGATAAGTCATTTTTTCTTAAAATAAGTGTATTTGTTCTTGGATTGAGGAGGTAAAAGAGACATTTTGCCAATGGAACAAGACAATTTACATTTAAAATAAAAAAACAAAACTGCATTGTCTTATTTCAAGTGCATTTTGTCTAATTATCTTATTTAAAGAGTAAAAACACTGATTCCGTTGGCAAATCATCTAATTTACATAGTCAAATTAAGGGTAAATACACTTAATTTAAGAAATTTTTACTTATTTCTATATAGTTTTTTCAGTGTGGACTTTGACTAAGCTGTTCTAACCCATGAAAAGGCTTTAATCTGATTTAATTTAGCCTTTTTAAATATATTAAATTTTTTAAATGTTACAGATTTGTAAGATCCCACTGTTAGAAAACCTAAATTAAAGTAAATTTTCAGTTTGTAATATCATCAGCAAATATAGAAATAAGAGTCAAAATGATGAGTTAACATAAAATCCACTGCATTTGGTGCCAAGTGCAAACAGTTTAGGTATGAATACCTAAAATCATAACTTGTGAATAAGGCATAAAATTGTGTGTGTATATACCGGTATATATATATATATATATATATATATATATATATATATATATATATATATATATATATATATATATTCCTTTCAATCTTGTGCACTAACTCAGGCTCCTTCCCCACCAGAGAGGTGATATTCCATGTCCCAAGAGTCAGCTTCAGCCGATGATCAGAAGGCCAAGGTCTCCGCCCTCATTCTATCACACATTGCACCTGACCCCTTTGGCCCCTCCTACAGGTGGTGAGCCCATTGGAAGGGGGACTCTTGTTTCCTCTTTGGGTTTTGCCCTGCCAGGCTCCATGAGTAAAAGCCTGGCCACCAGGCACTTGCCAATGTGTCCCACCTCAAGGCCTGGCTCCAGATTGGGGCCCAGATGACCCATGTCCAGGCGAGAGAACACTAGGTCCATTTGTCTTACTCATCATAAGAGGTATTTAGGCTGCTCTTTGTCTGGTCCCTCAGCTAGGACCTGTCTGCCTTGAGTGACACTACTAGGGGCATAAAACCCCCAGACCCCATAGTTCCTAAGGTCAGTGGGAGACTCAAACCCCTCCACCATGATAAGGTGGCAGTCATTTTTGAAAAATGACTATTTGAATTCTCAGGAAATTCAAATTGTCTGACATGGAAAATTGGGGGTTTTCATGAAAAATTAGCAAGAACTGGGGTTTGAGGTTTTTCAGTTGTAATGAATCTGTAGTAGCCTATGTGAATTCCACTTTTGGAAATCAGTAAAAGATAAAAAAGTTGAATTTTTTGAGCTTTACCTGTAAAACAAAAACATGTGTTACAACTACCTGATCCTCCCAAATGCTACGGCCTAAAATCTTTAACCCTTTAAAGCCTGATCAAAAAAAAAAAAAAAAAAAAAAAAAATTAACTTTTTTTTGGTTTGAATTCCTTATTTGCTCTTTTAACAAAATATGTAAAAAGAAAAAAACAAAATACATTTTTGATATTAATAATGTATTACTATGTGATAAGTCAAGATTATTTTTTGTGTAGTCTTCTGCCCTCTGTTATCAGGTATATCTGATTGTGTACAATAGGATTTTGAGCAAAGTTTTTACCATTAAATTATGCAAAAGGTGTCAGACGCAAAACATTTCAGAAACCGTATGTATCAAATATGATACATTTGGCATTATAGGGTTAAATGGTACTTACCGTAGTTACAGTCGCATTCCTCTTATATCATGGGGTTAACTTTCTCTTTGTTGCGGTTCTTCTTTCCATTAGGTGTGACAAAGTGTTAATCTGCCTCTTTAATATTTGGTGGAAAGTAGCGCAGTATAACGCAGGGAAATGGTGATAGCTCTTAAGGGACTATAAGGCCATCAAAGTTTTACACAGAAAAATTATAAGCTGTGATAAAAGTGACTGTAAAAGTAAAGTGCTGCTGCAGGGAAAATCCTTTTATTTTTGTATAACTGGGTAAACCAGAAAGATTGCGGCAAAGTGTGGAGACCAGGTGCTTTGTTTCTACAATACATTTGAACCGACTTTCAAGACAGCAGTCAGGCTTGTGGCAGGTCTGAAGCCCAGCCTAAAACCAAAACCATGGCAATATAATTTGATCACAGCCCTGAGAATCTGCAGGCGTTCTCTGAGATCATAACAATGCCATTAAAGACACAGCTGTGATCCAACCAAAACGCACCGTGTTATGTTCACTGCACCTACCACATCAAACCTTTTGAAAAATGTACTGTATGATGTCAGCAGCTCTTGGATCATTAAACTCAGTTATGATCTTCTGTTTGAAGAGTGTTGAAATAAACACAAAGAATGTTAAACATTATCCTCATCTTACATGTATGTTAACAGAACCATTGTATGTTGAACCTGAGTTTCTCAAACTCTGCTATGTGGGCCACTTGCAGGAATGCAATCTGTTTAATAGAAAAAATTTGAAACTTACTATGTCAAAAGAAAAATCGAACACAGCACCAAATCTGTGTAGATGTCTTTAAAAGGTCGACCAAAATAAAATAACTTTAGCATTGTTCAGGGGTACCAGGCAGGTTTGTTTCTGGATAAGGTGTATAATTTTTACACTCCTTTTTCATGGTTTTCTGTTCCTCCTGTTGATTTCAAACTGTTGTCTTATTACTATTCTGGTTTCTGATTGTAGTTTGTTAGTTCTGTATTTTTATTTCATATTTTTGTATTAAAGTTTCTTATTGCATCAAAATAAGCTTCTTTTGAACCTGCATTTTTCCATTTTTAATCAAACAATTACAACAATATATACTACGAGTTATGGACTACTATTTTACCAAATCAAAATTTATTTCAATAATACATAAGCAGTCAATAAAACAATGATTTACTCAGCATGGTGCGGAAACAATTAGCTGATCCAGAATATGAACCAACAAACAGGACTAGAAAAGCAACTACAAGAAGGGAAAAGAGCAGACTGTGATGGGGAAGCTTAGATTCTTCAGCCTTTACAGCAAGATGCTGCTTATCTTCTATAAGTTTGTTGTGGAGAGTGTGATCTGCCATCATCTGCTGGGCTGGCAGCGTCAGAGGAGAATACTCAACAAGCCAATAATAATAAGAGGCTGTGTTCCAGTAAGTCCTTAAAAACATCTGAAGATTGTTTTAAAAACATAGATTCTCCATTAAATGAAGAACATTGTGGGTTGGTGTTTTTATCAGACTGTAGTACAACAACTCAAAGTCTTCCAGAGGTATCAAAAGTATTCATGTTTATTACTCAAGTAGAAGTAGAAATCCTCCGGTTCAAATATACTTTTGTAGAAGTTAAGTTTTTACTCAAGTAAAAGTGTAAAAGTAGCATTTAAAGTATAAAAGTGATGGCAAGGCAAGGCAGCTTTATTTGTATAGCACATTTCAGCAACAGGGCAAATCAAAATGCTTTACATAAAATCAGTTAAAAAAATAAATAAAACACAGAAGAAACAGTTAAAAATAAAAACAGAATAAAACACAAGAATACAAATTACAGTGCAGTATAAAAGATTAAACAGTAAAGAAATGAACGCCATTTAGAGAAAGGCAACATCAAAAAGAAAGGTCTTCAGCATTGATTTAAAAGAACTGAGAGTAGCAGCGGACCTGCAGGTTTCTGGGAGTTTATTCCAGATGTTAGGACCATAGTAACTGAAAGCTGCTTCCCCCTGTTTAGTTCTGACCCTAGGAACAGAAAGTAGACTTATCCCAGATGACCTTAGAGACCTGGGGGGTCATAGTGTACTAGCAGGTCAGAAATGTATTTTGACCCTAAACCGTTTAGTGATTTATAAACTAGCAAAAGTACTTTGAAATCAATTCTTTGAGACACAGAAAGCCAGTGTAAGGACTTCAGAACTGGAGTGATGTGATCCAGTCTCTTGGTCTTAGTGAGGACTCGAGCAGCAGCGTTCTGAATCAGCTGCAGCTGTCTGATTGATTTTTTTGTGGGGAAAAATGTTAAGGACAGATGCTTTACTGCACTACCTTATTTAAGGACATTTTTTTCCACATTTATAGATGATAATTTCCTTAGATTTAATTTTCTTAGTTCTATAACTAATGGTTACAGTGTCAAATTTAACTTTGCATTATCTTGAAAAACTATTTATTTTGGTATATAGTGAACAACAAGGTGGTGCCACAAAGAAATGGATAAAACAAATTTTCTTGATGGATTTTATTTATTTATTCATTTTAATACCAGCACGCCATAACTAAAATTAGCTCAAATGAAACAAAATGAATGAGTTTATTTTTATAATGTAAAATGTAAGGATTACAAAGTAGATGAAGAAGGATTAGAAAAAAATTAAGAAGTAGAAGTAAAACGTTGTCCAAAAAATTATGAATCCAGTAAAGTATAGATAGCAAAGTATTTGTACTTTGTTACTTGTTTCTTAACCCTGATGTCTTCAGTCAGAGGCTACGCTGTAAGAAAAACTGCTACAGGAGATCCAGTCATCAGCATCTACAAAAAGTTGCAGAAAACTTTCTGTAATATGAGTTACGACAACTTTTTATTTGCCTTTGAGATTAATATAGTACTTTTGAATTGAGTTAAATAATCAGTTGATTAAATGGATCAATTGAGATTGGCCTATCTCTGATAAAAGGCCTAACCCTCGATTTGAGGCCTCAATATTTAGGCTTCTAGCAAGCAAAGTGTACAAGTGATATAGAAAGTTCAGGAGAACCCAATGATTAGGCAATATGGTAAAAAAAAAACATGTTTGAGGAACAGTTTCCCCGCCGTGTGTTTGCTACACCCTTAGAATAGGAGTGGAGTTTTAGAACCTGTAAATCAAACACCTAACGCAGAAAAAGGTGCCAAATGATCTAAACAAAGCAGGATATATGTCGGTCCCCAGCGTTTTTACAGGCCTCCTCACTGCAGCCGGTCGGTGCGTTCCTGCTAATATCAACAGTCTTGCCGTTGAACAGATCTCACAGGGACAGGGCTAAATGGTGTGTGATAGTATGCGAGCGTTCTCCAGCCGCCGCTGAGGAATGCGACCGAGGAATTTACTGCACCTACCGGAGATGCTTCTGGTCCATGTGGTGTTCAGCTTTGAAAGCAATAAAACTCAACCTGCCCATTGATAGTGTTGAATTACGAACTTGGAAAAGACATTTGTCTTTAAGTATGTTGAACGAGCTCTACTTGAATTTTAGCCATGATTTAAAGACAACCCTCTTAACAAAAAGCATTACAATGCCTTGCAGAAATATGAAACCTCTTTTTGACTTTTTTTTTTTTTCACAAATTTATTTGTGGAAAAACAGAAATGATTTTTCACCCCCATCAAGGAGAAAAGTTAAAATACAGAAAAAAGGTTGAATGGCTTAGCCAAAGTCTAGGCCTGAATCTAATTTAGCACCTTTTATATTACTGTCTACAGTCATGTTGCCTTCTTTCTGCCCAAGCTTAAGCGTTTTTGTAATGAGGACTAAGCAAAAACTTTAGTCTTTAGAGGACTTTTTCAAAGGGCTGTAGACTATAAACTTTTATGAGAAATTAGTTTATATAGACACAATATTTTCAAAGTCAGGAGAAGGATAAATAGATTAATTTGAGCCCAGTTTTGTTTATGAGAATATAAAACGAGCATAAATGAATGAGTGTATCATCTCTGACTTGTTTATAGTTCCAGTGTCTGTTATTTCAGTCAACGAGGCACACGTGTGATCCTAATTAAATGTATCAACAAGCTGCAAGTGGTGCCTTTCAGCTGGCTTTCAACGAAATCCATAATGAAGTTCCAAAGCAGCAGGATTTCCTGCCTGACATGAGCCGTCGTTTTGTGGCATGGCTGGTTTTTAGCAAGCGTATAATTAGGGCCATAAATTTCCAGAATCCCCTGATAAAACATGGATTATTATTTGCTGACACCATTCTTAGTGATACCGCAAGACCCGCAAAAATCACGCAGCTCATGCTGAAAATATGAGACCATGCTTAAAGCGGCTTCGCACAGACTGACAGAATCACTTTCTAGTAAATCTAATGACTAGGTTTGCTGATATTCTTTGGAGTGGAATCATTTTTACATCCCGAGGTATGGCTGCAGGACTCAGCAGGGCTGTAAGAAAAAGCTTGCAGAGTCTTGCACTGAGGCGATTGGATGATGTGAAGACCAATAGGCAGCAGAGCTGAATGTTATTTGAACTCTCCTTAGACAGAACAGTTAATCCAGACAACATCTTCTTACTTCTCTAACATTATTCCCTGGTAAGGTAGAGCATTTGTTCTCTTCCAAGACTCAAAGAAAAAAATATAGAGGATGTAATATAGATTTTTTCTTTACTTGCACATCACATCTCTAAAGAACGAGGATCTACAGTGTCTGCGTGTCTTTGGGAGTCTACTGATGCACCTGTTGACTGAACAGAAACTCTGCATGTTTAACAATGGACAACTTTTCTCCAATGAAGACTGATGCTCAACTCCTTTTGGACAAGTGTAGGAGAGCTGAAGAAAGGAGCGGGCTGAGCTGTGCAGACTCCCCTCANAGTTTAACAGACGGACAGAGCCCAGACATGCTGCAGACTGACAGAAACTCTGCCTTAAAGTACAGAAGATGCAGGTCAGAATTTTTTACCATCTATTTATGTTGTTGTTCTTTTGTAATTTTACTGACTTTTAAAAGATCTTACCAGATTCACGGCTGTTACAAGCTAAAGCCACCAAACTGAAGTGCATGTTTTATTTGTCTTCTAGCTCCCCTAGGTCTTGTCTCGGTGGGGTGAAAGCTCGCCACAAGAGGCAGGTTCTGCAGGACATGGCTCGACCACTGAAACATTGGCTGTATAAGCATCGGGACAACCCCTACCCAACAAAAACTGAAAAGGTGCTGTTAGCTCTGGGTTCGCATATGACACTAGTGCAGGTTAGTCTCATCAGAAAAACTGCAATGCCTAATTATTTTTAAGATACTTTTTATATTAATCAAGAAATGTTTGTGCCAGGTTTCCAATTGGTTTGCTAATGCCCGGCGAAGACTGAAAAACACAGTGAGGCAGCCAGACCTAAGCTGGGCGTTGAGGATCAAACTCTACAATCAATACATCCAAGGAAACGCAGAGAGACTGAGTGTGTGCAGCGATGATACAGACACAGAGGGTAACAATAACAAAATGGTTGATCAAAGATTTTTATTTTACCAGTCAAGAAAACTCCAAGAAGTGGGTTTAGATTACTTTATCTGCCCAAAAATGCTTTTCTTTAAGTTAGAATTTGCAGTGACAGTTTTGTTTCCTCCGCTGTATAGATGAAGAGTGCACCTTACCAACGGCTTTCAGCCAATCAAACCTCGGTGAAACATCTTACCGTGGAAGCCTGCTTGAGAAGCAGGCCAGTGTCGTTGCCAGGGCAGACAGCTCAACCGATGATGACGGGACGTCTCCTCCCTCCAAGTACAAGAACAGCTTGTTGAATCGCTACCTTAATGACACCTTGCGGCACATGATGGCGGCAAAGGCAGACGCCATTGCCTCTGCGCGTGGAAAGAGGAGCCTCTCCCAACTGTCCAGCTCCAACGAAAGTGATGGAGATGTTTTCTCTCTGTCCAATTCCTCTAAAGCAGAGGCTAACTTCATCTACAGCATGGGTAAGAAACGATTGACTCTGCAGGATTTAAAGGGAGTTGCAAACAAGCTAAAAATGCATACATCACAGTTTATAAAGAGAAACAACAGGGTCCTCCGGCTGTAGAAAAAATATTTCTAGTTAATTAAAGATTAACAATGAATGTGAAGCACACTGACAGTTTTACTACCCTGATTCCTCTCCATTCCCTTTTAAAACACAGCAGTGTACAGTAAAATAAGGACACGGCGAACAGAAACCTCCAACTTGGCTCCTGAGGGTTTTTTGACATTAATAAATCTCTGGCGTCCATCTGAAAGTCAGAAGCTCAGCTAGATTTAATCATAAATGCAACAGTAAAACAGGGGGGGGGGACACAGACTTACAGGGAGCACAGCACACTAACACATCTCAAAGCCACCCGGAGAAGCCAGCCAAACCCTCTGCAAAGATTCCTAATAAAGACTCATGCAGATGCTGAAATCCTACATTTCAAAATTGGAAGAAGCCCATGCTGGCTGCCACCGAACACCACAAATATCATTTCCATATCCTAGAATGTGCCATTTGTTCCACATCCACTTCTAGCCTTGGTGGAAATGTCCAGTTCGGCCTCAAGGACAATTACAGAATGTCTGAGACTTTATTTCTCCCAGGGTGAGAAGTGGAAACCTCAGGATGTGTGTAGAAAGGGAACAGTCTGTTGGTAAAACACTGAAGACAGACAGATTGTAGAGTAAGTGCTGCAGCAGCCACACAAACGTGAGACACCACGCTAATATTTATTTGGCATGTTCTCCCAGTCTATTAGGATGTAGCTCTGCTGCCACAGTTTCTGTGTGCCTTGGCAGTCCGCTGCTCCCGTGTGTTACTTTCCTGCTCAAAGGCATTCTAATTCACCTCAAATTAGAGAAGTTGTGTAACGTTTCCATAATCATTTCCTCTCTTTAGCACCTCTATATGTTTTACAGTAATTCTAAGGAAGGAATTGCCTAATTATTCCTGGCAACAAATGAGTTCCAACCAGTTACTGAAAGTTGGAGCAAAACTCGCATCTAAAAACGTTATTTAGCCACAGATTATTATCATAAACGGATAACTAATTAGGTTAAAAGCTTTTAGATATAATAAAAAGTTCCACATTAATTTAAGAAATCCATTAAAAGAAAAACATGCTTAATTAAAAGTTCTTGAGTTGTTTTTTTTCTTTATATTTATATTTTGTGTGTTTTTCCTTAGAGGTCCTTACTTCCAGCTCATTGGTCAATCAGTGCACCTGTTCCTCATTCCCCTGATGCTACTTTTGCTTTATTGTTATTGTCAAAAGGACCTCGTCAGTGTCATTTAGATACTTTACTCAGTTTTGCTTTCCTGAGTTCTTGGCTCCTTTTGTCGACTCTCTTCCAGCGCAGCCCTTTTTATTAAAGACACTCAGACATTTGTCTCTGGGGTCCGACTTTGGATCCATTTCAACCACTCCGTCATATGTCTTTTATTTAACCATTTAAAAAAAACATTAAAAATAAATGCTCATTCTTAACATTGTGATGGTACACATCATAAAGACACTTAAAGTTAAAAGGAATATTAATCAAAACAAAGCTAAGGCAGTGGAATCACTGATGTCAGTTTGAATCTTTGTTTTTTTCTTACCTGGTTTTTATACATTTTTGGAACTGGATGCCAAGCAATAAGTGGAAAGTATGTAAAAGTGTTCCATAAAAGCAGTTCTGATGAGGTTTAGTGAGTTTGTAGAATGGCTCTAAAACGAAACATATAGGATCTTCTCCTGGAGAGAAGCAGGGCAGTGGCGGTTCTTCAAATTTAGCAGAACAGCCAGGAGGGGTCCATAAAACAAAAACATTACATAAAATAACAGGTTAATATCATGATTTATTTATTAAATCAAGCAAGCTAAAGAGCCACTTGCACACGTCTAGATCTGCACGTTGCAGACCCCTGATCTAGTAGATGAAAACTGCAATCCAAAAATCTCAAAAAGACTGAAGCTGAAAGTAGAATACCTTCATTTCTTAGTCACTATTAAAGGAAAACTGTAGATTAAAAAAAAGAAAAAACAAATTAGTCCAAGTGGCCAATCAGCTTCAGTTCCTGCGGCAGCACATGTAAAAAAAAAAACAAATGATTAAACAGTGCATGTCTTCAGAGCAGGGCGCACTGGATTGGATACTGGATGTTCACACACTTTCCAGATTCAGTGGTGTCGTCTTCCCATTTGAGCCGATGCAGGTGTGCCAGGCAGCCAGCCGATTGACTGGTGATGGGTTTTTTTCTCACACTGCTGGGCGTACTCAACTGACAGCCTTTTCCAGACAAATACAGATCCCTGTTAGTCAAACTTTGTTGCTGTGTATCCCAGATTTGTTAAGCTGTAGAGGCCTAAAGATTGATGACATACTTTCATCAGAGAACGCAGTTCGATGCTAAACGTTAAAAAGTTCTTGAATTATGAAAGTTACGGACTAAAGCCTGTGTTTTTGAAACCCTAATGTGTTTTTGAACATGCAACAAATAAAACAGGCACTAGACCTTCAGGAGTTAGAGTTACATGATTCCACCTGACTGTGACATTTACCGTTTCAGTCTCATAGGTCATCCAGGTCATAGTCATTTGTAAAAGTTCAAAAAAATCCATTTTCAAAATTTGGAAACCAAGTGGATTTTTTTTTTTTTTTTACTTTTATGGAAAGTTATAAAATTATGAATTATGGGTTGTTTGCCGTAGCTTACATATTAACACCAGTTTAGTATTTCCTATATGAATTTGATCAATGTGCAGGTATTTGGAGAATATTATTAAAAAGATATCTGCCCTAAAAGTAAACAAAATATACTTTTCATGTATGTTACATATTATAACTTTAGTATCCTAATGCTGGTACTAAGCTCAGCCTTTAACACAGATGACTGCCAGTTCATGCTTGGTAGGTCGGGCCAGTGTATCAACATCTGCCTTACAGATTTTTTAAAATATTTTTATCATATCTATCAGATCTTTTTATGTGCATTTTTCAAATAGTGTCTTAAAGTCAGCTTCTTCTGGTGTACCTCAGGGCCTCTTCTTTGACTCACTAATAATTTATGTTTGTCAGGATTGGGTGGAGGTTGGTTGAGGACCTAAATGCTGAGATGAGGTCTTGCAGGTTAAATGAAATCAATTAGGAACTAAAACTAAACAAAGGAAACCAAAAAACAGGGGAAAACACACATGAGAACAACAAGAAACCAGCAGTGAGGAACTGCAGAGGAGGTGTATATATGGGGAGCAGAACAAAGCATGGGCTAATGAGCTGATATGGAGCAGGTGTGAATAGAAGTAACTAGAAGGGAGCTAGAGGAACGGAGACCGCCACAAGGGGGCAACAGAGAGAAACTCAAAAAATGCAACACAGCTAAAATATCACACAATATGGAAAAAGAAACCAAAGCTCAACAAAACAGAATGACATAGATAACTGAAAACTCAAAAATAAACTCAAATAGAAGTCCAAAAGGGGAGAACTATAACAATGTTTAGTTTTTATTTTTAGTTTTTGCTTGTTATGAAACATATACCTACATCAAATATCTAAAAATGTTCAGTTATGACTATTTGACATAATCAGTTTCACCAAGGGAAATTAGTGTCTGTGGGTAAGCAAGCAGAACAGGTGCACACAGGTGGGCTCTAGCCCAAGGTGCTAATCATGAAAGAACCAACACTAAACATGATATGCTACCTAAGTACATGATAGCAGCTTTATGAGCACATAGCTATGATCTATGGTGTTTACACTTGTATGTTAATTACGATATATAAGACATTGAAAACAAAGCACTGATTGGATTCATTACTACTTGTAACATTAAGCTGTCACTAATACCCTCTGGCGAAGTGAAACTCACAAGAGGTTTTTCTCTCTTGGTCATAAATTTAGCAAAGTTTTGAGCTACTTTCTTGGCAGGGAGTTTTATAGCTGAGGGGAGACATGGTGAGGGATGTTCGGTAGCAAAGCAAAAAGCATAAAACAAAAGTGATTTACTATCAGTAAGAAGTTACTTTTGGCTCACGTCTGTGGTATGTTTCAGGCTGTTAGCGCAAAAAGACAGAGTTTCAGCATCTAATTTCAATTTCTATTGGACTCAGAAGAAAAACTGTTTCTTGGCAACTATCTTTGTGCTCAAACCTAAAAAAAAAGGCAGTAACCAGAAGCTGAGATGGAAAATATGTTCTACAAATATTGCACATGTACACACAGACCACAAGCAGAAATTGTAGGCTAGAATCAATGTTACATACAGTCTTTTTTTCTTTCCTTCTTCTTTTCTGAGCCTGTAAAATAAACAAATACGTAATCTCCTTTTGAGCACAACCGATTCTTAATGTTTTTCTAAAGCTTTTTCCTATTGGTAAGTGCTTATGTTTAAAAAAAAAACAGAAAATAAACAAGGAAATCTATAAATTATAAACAACAATAAAATAAGGGCAGTTATGTTCCAACGCTAGGCAAAAGCATGAACTCATACAGAATGAATATGTACTGGTTACATCAGACTTTTGGACACAAAATAAACACTTATTAAGTTTTATTTTTAAAACAAACATGTGTGGCCTTACACAATAACCTGGTAAGAAGGTTTATGGTACTTTCTCTGAGTAATGTGTTTTTATTTTTATCTTTTTGTTCAGATACAGCAGACAACACTTCAGTTAAAAGTTATAGGTAAGCACAATTTTGACATTGCACTTATTGCGCTTGTTAAAAAGGTCATATTCAACTTGAATAAAATGTAATAAAAAGGTTACAGATATAATAAAGGAACTGAGAAGTTAACAGCATAGTTATAATAAGTTTTTGGGCATGATGGAAGTAATGGAGATAAATAACGTCTAACAGTCGTCACTAACCTACTGCAATAAAAGATGTTATTCTCATTCTGATCAGCAGCACAAAGAAACATCACCTGATACAGAAGCTGCTATTCAAGCTGAACCCTCACCTCTCTTTCCTCTTGATCTCAATGGCTGTTTCTTCACAGGGGTCAGCTGCAGAACCGAAACCCACAAAGAAAAGACGGCCAAGGCTGGAGGGAGATCCATGCTGCTGTGGCTCTTACCAGCTTGGCCCAGGGGAAGAGCCGCAAGGCAGGACTGAGCACTGACCCGGCGCCCATCTCAGCCACAGGGCAGAGCTGCCCATCAGAGCCTTTCTCCGGATCAAAAGCCAGCATCACAGGCAGGCTGTGTGTGACTGGAGCTGTGTCAGCCCTAAAGCAGAGCACAGAGACCGCTCTGACCAGCCGCATTATCCAGAAATCTTCCCATATCTCTGAGGTCCAGACTGTTAAAGTTACCCTGGCAAACAGTGGGTAGGCACTGAACCCCATATTCCTCTCAAAATGAGCCTAAGTGCCTTTTAATGAACAGTGTACAGACTCCAGTACTAATGTTTTATACTTTTAACCCCTTTCTAATTATGTTAAATATTGTAATACCTAAACAGTAACCTTAAAAGAAGCCAGATAATGTCTGCGTTCTTTTTTATTCTCTACTTGACCTTATTTTCCGTAACTTATATGAACTTTCAAGACACCGGAGAATCCTCCAGGGATGAAGTTTATCAGCAGCTGTTTGAATAAATCCAATGTGAAAATGTCTGCTCTGTCTTTTCCTTTAAACCATTACCTTACATGGGCCGAGACAAGCTAATTATGTTCCACAGAACTGTACTTAGTGGTAGGCTTCATGTGTGCAGACTTTTACAGCCTTCCAAACTGCATTTTAAAGATCCACTGTGGAAAAAGGATGGCAAACCAACAGGGGTGCAATATATGGCCCCTGAAGGCACAGAGGGGACCGTCTGGGATGAAGATTTGTAGTCAAAAGTGATGTTTTAAAAGCTGGTAAATAGCTGAAAATCATAACATCTGCACGATTTGGAACTGTACTGAACTGTAGCTGATAGATCTGTCGTTTTATTTATTCATCCAGTCAGCATCATATGTTAAAGTATGATACCTTTCATGGGTTTTACACAAAATTATAAAAATTCCTCTTCCTGATTCCTTCATCTGTTCTATGACATCTCATTAAAAGGAGTTTAAACCACAAAAAAACACTTTGATGGAAAAAGTTACTCCGTACAGCTGCTCCTATGTGTATATTGAAGCAGTTAAACAGC
>NW_015150616.1:110642-113081 GCF_000732505.1 Cyprinodon variegatus
GGAAGGAATCTGGAATGACACATGAATGGATAGACAGAAAAAACAGACAGATGGACTCAGAGACATTTGGTTTAAGGTTTAATTTATGGATTGATAAATGGATGTGATTTTTTTAGAGTAAGCAGCTGCATAAAACAGAGATTAATAAACATTTCAGCTTATGACCCACAAAATAGTACTAGAGTCGATTTGTGACCAAATCTATGGGCTGAGTTTTCAAACATTTCTACAAAACCCATAAACCACTGATGTATTACTAGTTCAAACAACATCAACAAGCAAAATAGTTGGTTATGTTATCTTAAGTGCCTATATGCATTTAAGCACTTTAACACAAATGAAGCCCATTTCCATTTCCTTTATTTATCCTAATTTGGAAAATGCATGCATACTTTCCAGAGTGTATAAGACCCATTAGGAAAATATAAGGTTTTTCCATACCTCCAAGTATTTCTGGATTATCTCTTCACTTAACTGATTAGCCTGGATTGTCCGCCTCTGCAGTTTCTGCCTTTATTCTTTGCAAGGAATATATGCATCAACAGACAAGTCAACAAATTACTTTAGAAGGAAAACACTAAACCACACGACAGCCATCAAACAAAGACTTGTAGGAGATGAGAGATCCCATCTTCGGGTTTCCGTTTATTTAAATTCAAAACAGATCGAGTGCTACTTGACTGCAACTCTTCTAGTGTTAAGGCAGGTTTAGGATTGACAAGAAACAGCACACTACTGAAAAGCACAACAAAGCAACAGTAAAGAAAAAAAAAGAAAATTATTTAAATTCCCAGAAAACAATTACTGGTAATAATAAAGTAAATATGTCCAAATTAAAGCTGGAATTCAAACACATGTGGATCTTGAGTGAGAGAAGTGCTTGGGAATGTTTTCTTTCTGTGGTTAATAAACGATAATTATAAAGGAAGCAACGCTAAATGAAACAAATGGAAATAAACTGGTCGAGTTTGGAAGAGTAGGATTAAAACAGTGAGTAAATGGGCATCCTTGTAGCAAGAAGTAACCTTGTGGAGGGGGGAGTGTACAGCCGAGACGGGGGAGGGGTAACAATGTTATCAGTAACTAGGCTCCATTGTTTAACATTTTATTTGAGAGTATTCAGTCTTTGCCACCTCAAGATGCTCAAAAGTTGGGAATTTTGGAGCCAATAAAACAAAAAAACACTTTTTTTTTTTTTTTTTTTTTTACAATAATTCCATATTTAGAGTAAAACCTGCAAGGCCACCTATCACAGCCCCACAAATCAGATTATGTTACAGGCACAATGCTGGTAATGTAATGCCGTAATGTGCAACTGAGTAACTGTAGCTAATGACATCACTTTAACCTAGACGTGTACGGTCGTGGTATCCTTCGTATGTTTAATTAATTTCACCACCACCGACCTACAGATGGTTACCGCAGGAATCTCCACACACTAACTGAACATGATAAAGTAATAGAAGTTGAACAGTAATTGTGCAAAACTGCAGTGTTCGTTCTGATGACAGAACTCCAACAATTCGTCTCTCTTTTTTTTTTTTTTTTTTCCGCCCCTCTTAAGCTCCATATCTCTGGTCCGTTGTAGTTTCTGTCAGGTCGCCGTTTTTGCCGTTTCTTCTAGTTTCAGGGTATGGAGCAGTATCCTCCACATGCCCTTCCTCCGCCCTGCTCTTGATGCCCCAGCTGGACCTTCTGACCCTGGTTGTCGCTCTCCCAGAGCCCTGGAGTCTGGAGGATCTTCTCCACTAGCTCTTCAAAGGCACATTGGACGCCATCTTTGGTCTTTGCACTGGCCTCTGAATACGGAAAGGATTAATGAGATCAGGGAGCTGAAGAGTCAAAAGTGTTAGGAAAGACAAAAAGTTACGACACAAACCTCACCTCAGACTCTATAACTGAAAACTCTTAAGATATTTCTAATGACTTGCTAAGTATTTTTGCTTTAGTAAAGAGGACCATAGACGCACTAATCAATCGATTTACACCAGAAACGTCTTTTGGTCTGATTGTTTGATTCGGATCAAAAGCAAACTATTGTTTTCATTCAATCTGGTTTGCTGAAATTGAACTTATTTTATGTCTTGTAACAAAGTAGCATGGGTGTTGCATATTGCCCCCTCCTAGAAGCCATTGTAGTCCCAAAGTATACCAGCTACAGTATTGCTAAGCAACAGAAGACAAAGGGGTACAGAGTAAATTTTGCATTCTTAAAGTAACACTTTGAGTGCATTTTTGTCCCACTCTGAATCAGTGTTATGCTACGTTCAGACTGCAAGCAGCAAGAGCAGCAAAATTTGGCATACTGCTTCATTTTTGATGCTTGTACATGTTTAGGTCTGATTTGGGCTGAAGCATCTTTGCTGCTCTAGCTATGCGGTGGAAAAGCGGGTCTGATGCACGTTGGGCGGTTTAATCCTAAATAAATAATTTGGTATT
>NW_015150616.1:115126-119761 GCF_000732505.1 Cyprinodon variegatus
TTTGAGATATCAAAAAAGTACTCCAGAGTGTTGTTCAGCATGGGGGTGAGTAGAAAATGAAGGCTAATCATGTTTTGGGTGCACTATTCCTTTAAGGTCTTATTTTAATTTGCTACCAAAATTTTTTTTACATTTTTCCCTCTCATTTTAAAATCATGCTACTTTTACACGGTCTATCATCCAAAAACTGCATCTATAGAACAACAGGTACTTATGAACCCTCCTAATAATTTATAACAAGGGCAGCCCTCAGAAACTGCATCCCTTCCTCGACATGCGACACTGAAAACTGACGTTTTGCCTCACTGCAGTGCTGCTACAGGCAATAAACCAACCATTCTTCTTCTAACTTTGCCTAAAACGATAAACACAGCAATTAAAATTCCTACACAAATATGTAGCAATAAATAAATAAAGTTTAGGCAGTTGCTTTTTTCTGTGTTTTTTTTTTTTTATAAAATAATAACAAAACGTCTTCATAAATGAGACACTAGAACTAATATCTTTATAAACTAATTTTTCATTAGGCTTAAAGCAATGTGCTTTATTTTACTTTTCATGTGTATCTACATCCTACTGGAGTAATAGTAAGCAACCTCTGCAATGTTTTTATGTTTTTTTCCCTTTCTATAAAACTTATTACAAATAAAATACGTTTTTTTTCACTAATAAATTCCCAGATATGTAGAGTAACTAAGTAAATTTACTTGGTAATAGTGTGTAATAGTGTGATGTGAACTTTATTGTTTTTTTGTAAAATAAAGACTTTTTATTTTTATGTCTTACAACAACAGAGACATGAAAGATGTGTTCATCTTGAATCAACAAGTGAATAAAAGAAGAAGAACTGCTCTGTTTGTCCTTGTTTACACTCAACAGTTGTTTGCCATTTTTTGTTAAAGTCTTTTAGAGTATGGTTCTTTAAAAAAAAAACATTTTTTGTCTCTAAAGGGGCAGAAAGGGATTTATATGACTACATTTGATTCTAAATACTGTCCAAGTTATCACTAAACCATCCTACTTTATTGGTGTTAGAGTAAAATTTCTTTTGCTATTTTCTGATTCATGTTGTATGATACATGATGTTCTTTTGTGTTATTATGAGTTCTTCTGGACAGCTCTGTTTGAATATAATGTTTTCTTGGGGCTAAAGTGGGTTTTCAAATATTCAACCACCATCGCTTTCACCCAACTGTATAAAATATAATCTGCAAATATACACAGCACTTTTAATTTTCTCTTAAAATTTCTTACTTTTACTTTAATAGTTTTCTTATCAGTGACTTTCAGTTTGACAAAGAAAAATAATTATCTTCTAAGGTATTTTTGCCTTTACCTTATCACTTGATACAACTATATACAATTTCCAAAACATATGTTTGGTTTTTTGTTAAAATGTAAAATTTAGCCACTAGGGGGTGCCAGAGATGAACATGAAAAGGTAGCCCCCTCACTGGGTGTCAGAGTGTCATGTTGGATGTAACTGAGCTGCTGTTAAACTCATAAGACACTTGTTCTATACAAGAGTGATTTTAATCTCACAGCATACTTTATGTTAATTATCACAATATTAAAAATTAGTTTGTAATTTATATAAAGTATATTATATATATCTATGCATTCTTTTAGCTTTTTTTCCTCCTTTATGTCATAACTTAAATTTAAACAATCTGTAGCTTTACCTTAATACGCCATGGTGGAATCTTACAGGCATTACTTTCATTACCACTTTATTTTTGCAATATTATTTTTTCTTTCGTCTTGTCAAATTTTTCCTGCATTCTCATGAATTTTTTTCTTTGTAATATTAGTCATTTTATCCCTGTGTTCCGTAGGAAAAACAAATTTTCCGCCTAATTCTAGGCATGTCTTGATTTAACTTTTTCACTTCTGATTCAATGTGATATTGACCCAATATGATATCAGCAAGAATGAAAGATACTTTTATTACTTATGTAATAGAGTGGAATGATAGAAAGGGTTTGAATAAGTGATTTTTCTCAGACAGAGAACAACAGTAAAATGACATCAAGTATGAGAACAACTGACCCATTTCTTATTCACCAAAGAGTTACATACATTTTAAACAAAAGTGGACAGAATCAAAGGGTGTCTATGGGCTTTCTTATATCTGGTTGAAACTGATTTCTGATATCAATATTGCATCAGGACATCTCTACCTAATCTCCATCATAGATCTGTGTCTATACCAGATAATAAAGGTTCCAATATGACATGTTTTAAAAAAATAAAGACCACAAATATTAATATTGAATAAATTAACATTTATCTTCTCACTGCTGTTCTTATTGCTTTCCCAAAGCTTTATCTTTGGGAAACCAACATAAACAATTTAAGTGGTTTATTTTCATATATAGAAAATTAGATATTTTTTTCTTTCTAGCTGGTTTCCCTGTAGGATTCATATAATGATGCCCGTTAGGCGACACTAATTTCCCCAAAGTAAGCACATTCTGTTTAGTAAATTACGTCAAAGAAAAATCCTATTATATGTATTTTTTTCCATTCTTATCCATGAAAGGGACGTGCAGCAGATCTGGATTGTACTATAAATCAGGTGGTACATTTCCATGAAGCACAGGAGTGAGACATGCTTTCTGATTGGTGATCCCTCCCTATAGCACCTCTATGCCACATTCAATATGGCGGTGATGTCTATGATTAGCAACACTGCACTGTGGCAAAATGAAACTCCCTCCCTCAGCTGTGAAAGCAGCCGTCTCCCTCCATGTATTGGAGTCTGATAACTGACCACTTCGGATCAGTGAAAAAAGAAGTCATGGAGTTACTTTTAAAGACAAGGAAACATTTAAATCCCACATCAGAGAACCCAAAAATATATATGAAATGGAAAGTTTCATATTCGTTTTATTGGCTGACAAATACTTTAGCATTTTTAGGTCTGATCTTTAAAAGGAGCTCAGGCTGCTGCAAAGTGGCGCTCTAGGTCACATGACTCATTGACTGACAAATCTAACAGTCTGAAGGTAAATAGGCAGGAAACTGACAGGAGTGGTTTGCATCAACAAGAACAAAGTGAGCTGAACAATAAGTTTAATTTTTATCAAGCTAAGCTAATACATAGTGAATAGTTTTACAGTGTTACTTTAAATGGTAAATATAGAAATAAAATGTGTCCCTTTTTGAAACCATTATGTAACTAAGTTATAATTAACTGGACTGGAAAATGGTTTTCATGACAGTAGAGGGAACTGAAAGGTCAACCAACATGATTTATTTTAACGTGAAGTTTATCAGTAAACAAGTATAACTGTGGTGAATGGAAAAGGCTGTGAATGTGGACATGACAAAAATGAAGAGGTGGGGATCATTTGACCTGTTAAGCTTGAAAGGCTCAGCTACTTACCGAGTATGACTCCCTGCGCACCGCGGTAGTAGCTGGGTGTCAGCGTACGAAACCTTTCCTGTCCAGCTGTGTCCTTGGAAAGAAAAAATAAGAAAGATTATTTTCCATATATTCCAGTTCCAATTTAAAAAATCAATTTTCTATTAAAAAAAGGCTTTGAAGCATTCGATACAGGTCCAGCAGATTCCAAAAAAAAAAAGGTTGGAAAAACTGTAAATCATATCTTAGTCTTATGTTTACATTGATCATCATGTTTACATTCTATCACAGTTACGCTGTAAGAAATTGAAATATCTTGAGAGCTGTACTGAACGAAATTTCGTTTTGTATACACCCTGGGTGTACAAAACGACAAAGTCTAAGTCTAAAAAACAAAAGTTTGCAAGCCTAAAAATACACCAAATCAGTTGTACCTCTTCTAAAGACTCTGTACTTTATTTTGTCCTTTTTTTTATTGTCTATAGTGCTCAAAAATCATGTAGTGTGAATGTCGAGCCCCATTTACTGTTCTGTTCAGGTCATTAAAATTTCTATAAACATATGAATACATATTTTCTGCATTTTATGGCATTACTTCATATATGATTTGGAGTCTTGTACTTTCAAAACTATTTTTATTTCTCTTTCCATCATAATATTCACTGAAGGCTTTCTCAACTTTGATTTAACTTCTAAATATCATGAGGGGAGAACGATCATCCATTGCATTCTATTCTATTCCATTTTATACTATTATATAGAACATATGTCATAAATTAATAATTTCTGTGCTTTTATAAATCTAGTTAATGATTCCTATGAATGACAGCTACTTCAATTTGGCCTGATTCAGAATTTTGAGGGGATACATTTGTTTTTTTTCTGTTTTTTTATATGCAACATCTGGCTTTTTTCTACACAATATGAAAAACTAAGTAAATAGGTAAAGTAAAAATCATTGGGGGCATTTAAATAAACAAAATAATTATAGATAATTTTACCTCTTATGGGTCATTCTAAATATTATTCACTAATAACCTTACATTGACTTCACTAAATGTCACTGGTGAATTCCCCATCTAGTCACTTTTTTGTCTTCAGGAAAACAAAATACAGTGAACTGATTCTAACAACTTGCATACTTCACTTTACACTTTATACATGTACTTCATATTTTTTAATTGAATATCAGAACACCACATATCGATGATCCATCTTAATATTGGCTTTTGTAGATTTAAGAGTAGTTGGCACACTTCTGTTTTCAT
>NW_015150616.1:120558-122274 GCF_000732505.1 Cyprinodon variegatus
TGAACTGTAAAGTGCCTTGAGATGACATGTGTTGTGAATTGGTGCTATAGAAATAAACTGAATTGAATTGAAAATTGAATAGAAAAGGACGATTTATAGCATCCTCAGTTCAATGTTCAGCTCCCCTTTAGCACCTGTAGAAAAAAATCTCTGGAGCTGCCATTAAATAGTACAATGCACTGTTTAAGCTCCATAAAAATATCCCCTTTTATTATGTACAGGTGCTCAAAAAACAAATAAACGAATCTTTGCATTAATAGTCCTTATAAGTCCAAAAAAAAAAGCCCCGATTGTTGTTGATCTATTTACCTGTAGTTACTTTGAATAAAGGATTAGTTTCTAATCCCATTATAAAAAGGAGATTCAAATTTTACTGAGAACTAGGCCACATGGCTGCAGCTCAAGAATAGCTTTGTCATCAACAGTATATTCTGCTGAGCAATGTCGCCACCGTGTGGCCAAAAAGGTTAACTACACCATGTTTTTCCCAGCTATATATTGTGCTATTTGTTTGTGTAGATGATGGGGTAGAGACTTACCCAAATAGCTAGTTTTGCTTTGTTTCCTTCAATTGCGAGTGTCTTGACTTTGAAGTCCACACCTTAAATATGATAAACAAACGAGAACGTGGATAAAGGAGAACATATTTCTGATCTGTAACAGTTTGTGTAATAAATGAGTGAGTTTAGAACCTATCGTGGCGGACTGATCTGGGTCAAATGTATCGTCTGTGAACCTCAGGAGGAGGCTGTCAGGGGATATGAGGATAAATTGCAAATGAGTCTTCAGCACAGTTGGCTATTGTCTTGTTTGCAAGAAAACAAAACTGAACTAAAAATAAAAACAGCTTCCTGTTAGCGGCAGATTAAACAACAACAAAAATATACAGTTGTGATGCTGAATGTCCAGCATCGGTCCTTCAAAGTTAAACGCGATAATAAGATAGAAAACAGAAACTTTCACAGCTGTTTGTTAAATGTTTCTGTAACAAAGCCAACTAGTAACTTTTTGGTAGTTTTCAGCTTGTTCTGAACATGTAGAAAACACAATCTCAAGAACACAAACAGCTGCTGAGCAGTGAGGAATAAAAATTACGCAACGACTAGAATCCTGTCAACATAAAGAACAGGCTAGCTGCTAACATGCTAATAGCATACACTAACCTGGACTTTCCCACCCCGCTTTCTCCGATTATCAGCAGCTTTAATGTGGTCAACACGTCTTCATCCATGTTTCTCTGCTGCTGACCTGACCTCCACCTTTAAGCGACAGATGTTGAACTAGTTTTATTATTGTTTATTCTCTCCAGCAGCAGGCGGCTATCGGCTACGATGACAGCTGCCTGCTGGCTGACCAACTTCCGCCTAATCTATTGCAACGCCTGACGTCACGGCGTTCGTCAGCCCTAATAGACCAAAAACATAAACAAAGAGGCCATGCGTTTTTTCAACAGGCCAGGGCGGTTCTAGAGGGGGGCCAACAGGGGCCAGAGCCCATGTAGAACTGGTCCTGGCCCTGGGGTATGTTGGCGAAAGGCGTAACTATCGGTAAGCAGAGACAGCAGTTGCCTAAAGGAATAGTACACCCAAAACATGATTAGCTTTCATTTTCTACTCACCCCCATGCTGAACAAAACTCTGGAGTACTTTTTTGATATCTCAAATGCATCTGGAGATCTGGGAGGCTTCTTGCTGTCTGCTGACATTCAAATAATGG
>NW_015150616.1:123536-129392 GCF_000732505.1 Cyprinodon variegatus
ATTTATTTTTCTTACCTTTACAGTTCGATTTTAACTGAATTTATCAGATTTGCTCAAGTTCTAATTCTAAATTGATCAAACCTGATCATTTTCTTTTAAAATAAAAAATTTACTTGGCCATAATATTTCAAAAAAATATCTTTTTTTTCTTTAGTCTTTACTCCACAAGCTATAAACATTAAACTTTTGTAAAACTTTTTGGTCCAACTTTATTCATTGACCACAGAGACATGCTGTATATCTTAAAGATTTCTAGTGCTCTCCCTTTAGTTCGTACAATTGTAGTAATACAGCACATCATCTGCAGTTATCCTTTAAATTAAACAAAGTTAAACACCTTGGTTTTTAACTTTATCTTGTTTTTTTATATGTTTTGAAGCTGTTATTTCTGCAACAATGTTGTCATATTTAAATATTGAGTGGGAATCATTGTTGTTTGAAACAGCAGCCACTCTGTTCATGCTGTCACATCACTGGATGCACCTATCATCAAATGGCCAGCCAATCCTGTGTTCAAGGAAACACTATCACCTTTGGCTTAAAGTGGATATTTACTTATTTTGTTAATTTTCCTAAGGAAGTTTTCATTTTAGTTAAGGTGAAATTAGCAGTTTCAAACCACAGTTACCCATTTTCAATTGAAACAAGAGGAAATTTGAATATCAATAAATGAGGAGGACTTTTCTACTCTTTAAATTTAAATACACATGTGGCTCCTAGTACATTAAATGATGAATTGTTGCCCTTTTTTGTATTATTTATGTTGGCTCTGCTGGTATATTTGTTCTAGAACCTCCACTGCGCTATGAGGATGTCTCATTCCTATATGGGAGCCCAATTCTGCCTCTCTGATTTAAAAAAAAGTTATACTGCATAAGGATAAGTGAGATATCTCGTAATAATGAGATTATGATTTGATTATGATGATGATGAAATCTCGTAATGGGAGAGTATCTCATAATTACCAAATAGGTTGTAAAATTAACTCCAGTTTAGTAGGACATAATGTTAGCTAGAATTAGACCACCACTTCTAGGGATTTTATGTGTCAGAAGAACTGCTGTGGTATTTAAACTATAGGAAAGGTAATGTAATCATACTTTTTTACATCATAAATCTTGGTCTTGTGTATATATATTTTTTATATATTTGATAATTCATTATCTGCATATGGAAGAAACCAAATAAAGCCTAAATAAATTAACATAACATATCCCAAAACATAACAATTATAAAAAACAGTTTATTATGTATTATGAGATAGTTAAATCCGAATTCTTTGATATACATTTCCTTTTTTTTTCATTGGAGAGTGGCATGATTGGGCTTCAGCAGCTTCCATACGATCTTGCTCTGATAAACAATTATTTCAATAAATCCAGTCTTTTGCTTTGAAATGTTATATAAATCCACTAATCAAGTGTCTTCTTATAACTGCTTGCTCAAAATTATTTTAGTTGGATCAAAAAACAATCAAGACAATTTAAGGAAATTGTCCGAATGTGAGCAGAACAAAAAAGGCAATAAAAAGATGAATTTAGGTAAAAGTCTATGGTAAAATAATTTCTATTGATATTTATTTTTCTGTGTATTTTATTTTATTTTTTGTAGCTTGTATTTCTGTCTTGCAGTGATTGTTGATTTTTTATTATCACAAAAATCAACAAAGTTAAACTTATAGACGGCCATCGGCTCGTTAAAACTCTTCGTTAAAACTGAGCCACAGCCAGCAGATATACTTTTTAATTTATTTATCTTAATAACAATAATTAGGTAAATGATTTCTGTAAATACAAAGAAAGATCAGAAACAAACTCAATGTAAACAGGGGCTAGTATAATGTCTTCAGAAAATAATATTTTATTGATTTAAAATTGACAAGAGATTTGTACAAATTGTGCCCATTCATTTCCATAGTTAATCTCAATTAACTTAAAATAATAATAAATTTCTTTCAAATAACATGCCATAATATTAATATCACTGATCTGTTTGTTTTATACCTGTAAAACTATATCAAATAAATTTAAAAGATGAAATGTTCTGACATTTCAAGAGATGTTCTTTATATGAGATTGAGCCAAATCCTGACATTTATGTCTCTAATGTTACGTAAACCCTTTTTTTAAATGAACCTTTACAATTTACTGTAAAAAATGCCCATAGAAATTAGAGGGAAGCCTAAATACTAAATTCAAAGTAAGAATATTTTTAGAAATCCAAAAAAAAAGCCCCAATATTTTTGAAATCCTGATGTTTTAAATCAGAACCAACTAATCCCTACCCATGATTTTAACTCTATTGAGGGATGCAAAGGAAATGTATTGATTGCGTGTTTAGAAGTACTTTTATGACAAAAAAAACAAATAAGATCTGAGCCCAAGTCATTCTCTTTCTCATCCTGTCACTCTTCATATCTGAATATTTCACACAAATGTTCTCTTTTAGGTAATGGTGTTAAGATCACTCTTTGTTCACCCTGAATAGTGAACTATTTGGGTTAAATGGAAGAGCAGGTTCTGTGTAGTTGAGTGAACATAGCCAAGAGCAACATTAAGACAATGCAACTTTGTTGGTTTCCTACCTAAACTATCTGAACTCTGAAACACCCCCTTATTTGCAACAATTATGTTACCCTAACCATGATAAGAAACCCTCTGGGTGTAAAGCTAACCAGTCTCAGAGCTGAAACCAGTGAACCACAAAACAATAAACCAACTGTCTTAATCGGATGCCTGTGGGTCTCTTCTTACCACATCTGTTCTAAACTATAACCCATAACATTTGTTCTTAACCCTGTAATTATGCAAATTCCAGCTCATTGGGGAGCAAAAGGGAAAAAGCAGCACTATATATAAGCTCAGCATATAACCTGCAGATCTCCCCCTTCATGTTGAAGAGCCCTTGCCTCTAATTGACCCTAAATCGTATTGGACCTCTGACTAAAACTTTAGAGCTATGTCAAGATGCCAAACAGACTGTGTGGAAAAGCCTCTGCGGATGTGCTTTGAGATGATGGGCAGTTTTATTGGCTCCCATCCCTGGTGGTTCCTGTTCGCCCCGCTCATAGTCTCCTCTGCTCTGGGAAGTGGCTTTTATTTCCTCCAGGACGGCATGTCCAATGACATTGAAGAACAGTTTACACCTGCTGATGGACCGGCCAAGATGGAGAGGAAATACGTGGAAGAAACCTTTCCAAGAAATTGCTCCATGTTCTCAAGTCTTAGGCTGAGCACCGCAGGGAGCTACGGTACTGTCATAGCAACAAGTGATGGTAATATTCTAACCACTGAGTTGCTTCACAACATCTTAGATTTGGACTTGAGAATCAGGAGCATGCAGGTGGAGTTTGGCAACCATTCTTTTGAATATGGAGACATCTGTGCCAAAGTGATGGACTCCTGTGCCTCAAGTGATTTCCTTGATATAATCGAATACAATGCCAGCAATGTGGAGTCTGTCAACTTAACGTTTCCATGGTATCACACTGATCGTAAATCTATACCTTTATACCTAAGCCTGGGTAGCGTGGAAGTTCACACAGAGACTTCATTTATTGAAAGCGCTAAAGCAGTGCAGCTTCATTACTACTTAGAGGGGAGCAACCATGCAAAGAATAACCTCTGGCTGGAAAGCTTTATCAGCTTGCTTTCAAACGAGTCATCATCTTCTCTCCAGGTAAGCAGAACATATATGTTTTTTCAAGAGTTTCAGGTTTGTTGAATGTTTTTTGCTTAATTTATCAACACTATTTTACTTTAGGTTTCATTTTCCACCTCAAAGTCAATGCAGTGGGAATTTGAGAGGTCTCCAGCTTCTGTCATCAATTTATTCTCCATCACTTATACCGTTGTCGTCACATTTTCAATACTAACTTGTTGTAGGTTGGTAAGAAGTTAGAAGAATAAATATTTTATGATTTCATGACAGCCGGTTATTGTAAATAACAGTTTTTTCTTTGTTAAGGTCAGACAATGTGAGGACAAAGGTTTGGGTGGCCTTCTGTGGAGTTCTCTGCACAGGCCTAGCAATTCTGAGTGGGTTTGGCGTGATGCTGTTGCTCGGACAACCCTTTGTCATGACAGCTGCATCCTGTCCTTTCATGATTTTAGGTGAGTAAAAAATACAAACAAGACCAGTTTTTTCTCTAAAGTCTGACAGGACGTGAATGACTCTTATTCCTCTTTGAACTTTCAACATAAAGGAATTGGGCTGGATGACATGTTCATCATGATTTCCTGCTGGCAGAGGAGCCGCGTTCTGGACACAGTTCCTGACCGAATGGGTGCGACCTACAGAGATGCGTCTGTGTCTGTCACCATTACCACCATCACTGATGCTCTGTCTCTCTTCCTGGGCTGCAGCTCGCCGTTTGGCTCCGTCCGATCCTTCTGTCTCTATGCTGGGATTTGTGTCTGCTTCTGTTATTTGTACAGCATCACCTTCCTTGGCGCGTGCATGGCTCTGAATGGACGGAGGGAAGCAGAGAACAGACACTGGTTCACCTGTGCCACAGTACCAGAGGACTTTCCAAGCGGATCTTCAAAAGCCTTCAGGGCGTGCTGTGTTGGGGGTGGTTACAATCGTACAACTGAGAAGGAGGAAACTGAACCCATCGATTATTTTCTTCAGCACTTTTTAAGTCCGTGTCTCTCCCACAAAGGGTATAAAGTTTTCGTGTTTTTGTGCTATTCAGGCTATTTGGTTTTAAGCATCTATGGCATTCACCTGCTTAAAGAAGGACTCGACATCAAGAACCTTGCTTTAGATGACTCCTACCTCATAAGATACTACAATCACCAAGAGCAGCACTTCTCTAAATACGGCTACAATGTGATGGTGGCAGTGAAGCAACCCATCTCTTACTGGGATGACGATGACCAGAGGGATCTAAACTCATGCATTTCAGCTTTTAAAAACTTGAACTTTGTAAACAGCACTCTCGCTTGGTTTACTTCTTTCAAACATTATGCAGGCACTTCTAATCTGAATATTAGCTCAAAGGAAACCTTCTTCTCCCACTTGGCTAACTTCCTGGAGCTTAACCCAATGTTTAAACTAGATCTTAATTTGACTTCAGGAAAAGCCATTCAGGCTTCTCGTTTTTTTCTTCAAACATTAACCCACTCCCCGTTGAATGAAATAATGACTGAATTCAGGAGAACTGCAGAGGACTGTCCCTTTAAGCTGCTGGTTTACCACCCTGCCTTTATCTACTTTGACCAATACATGTTTATCTCAAACAGCACCATTCAGACCGTCCTTATTGCCGTCTCTGCAATGCTGCTTGTCTCTATCATACTGATACCAAACCCCCTTTGTTCCATTTGTGTGGCCTTTGCAATTTGTTCAGTAGTTGTAGGCGTTGTTGGGTTCATGTCACTGTGGGGGGTTAGTTTGGACACCATTTCCATGATCAACCTGATTATGAGCATCGGATTCTCTGTGGATTTCTCGGCGCACATTTCATACGCCTTTGTTTCGAGTCCCAAGGGGGATGTGGACCAGAAAGCTGCAGAGGCTTTGAGCCACCTGGGGTACCCTATAATGCAAGGAGCGCTGTCCACCATTCTGGGTGTGGTGGTGTTATCGATGTCTGGGAGCTACATTTTTAGGACCTTCTTTAAGATTATGTTCCTCGTGATAAGTTTTGGTTTGCTCCATGGCCTTGTGTTCATTCCTGTGTTTCTCACACTGGTTGGTGCTTTTATTAAGTTCTAGCAGTGTTATACATTTATTGTCCTGGTTGAGCCTAATAGTATGATAAAGGATGCTGCATGCCCAACATACACAGTAGCTTTCAGGCATTATCTTTAGTCTCATTATTGTTCTATTCAATATTGTAGTAAAATGTAT
>NW_015150616.1:129506-153625 GCF_000732505.1 Cyprinodon variegatus
AAGTATTTGCTCCTTTTAGGACATATTGCCACGTGTTTTCTGTTTTGTTAAGTTTAAATGTTTCAGATTGTAAAAGAAAGTTAGGCTTAAAACCAAAATCTTTCCAAAAAAAAAACAAAAAAAATTACATTAGGTTTGGATAGATTTTGAAAACTTACTCACCCCCCCCTTATAAAATCCAGAATAAACAGTTTGACATTTTTATTTAAAAAACTGGGGTCCTTTTTTTCAAGCCACATCTAAGCATAACTCCTGTCGGAAATCATGAAATCCCTTTTATCAAACCAGTCAGACATCAGGTAGGTAAAATAATTTTGGTTCAATGTAGAGAAATGGAATGAATTGTTATTTAGCCTATTGATCCACTGATTAAAAGGCAAATTTGAAAGAATTGCTTTAAAACTTTCCACAAAGATGATACAATTCTTCAATTTAAATATTTTATTTGGAGTTTGGTGTTTCTGCTACGCATTACCAGTCCTTATAACACAGTGGAAGAGATCTACAGAGAGGAGCCATTCAGAGTGCACACAGCATAAATGCACTCCTATACATTTATATACAGGATTCCCAGCACTGAATCGTACAGTATGTACATGCCAAGCAAAGTAGAGAGATTAATAAACTGAGAAAACCATCTTTAAAACTGAGACCAAGGTGAAGAATAAGCTAAACTCTTGTGATTAGCGTATAACCTTTAAATAAGGATCTGTTCTAAGCTTGGAGTATGTTGCATCAGACATGAACCACAGAACAGCTGAATTAATCAACGTCTTCTAAAGTCAAAAATGCTGCTTCCCAGCTGTTTTAGACAACCTGACACATTTATTATTGCTGAAGTGCCTCTTATCTTATCCAGCCTGAGCATATAATTGCTCACCCTTAAAAAAAAAAGAAACATCGCTTACATAAGCAGAAGTGGACTGGATATTGCTCTGCAATTAGGAATAGAAAGACAAAGCAAAAAAAAACAAAAAAAACATTTGGTTTGTCTTCACTCCACACATTTGTAATTACAGGAAATTCACTCAAAGGCTTCCAAAAAGCCAAACTAAATAAATAAGGATATATTTATTTACGTTAAAATTAGACATAAAGTGCACAAACAGTAATGCACTGGAAAACAAATGGCTCATTATACATTCACATGTAGGCCGCCTTTATAAAGGAGCAACAGAAACCTGTGGAAACCGGTGAAGCAAGGAAACGAGAACATCTATGAAATCCCCTCAGAGATAAAACATGAATGTATTTGTATAATGGCTGGACTGGTTTACCATCATATCAAAAATGACTCCAAGTTCACAATGCTGTTCATTTCAAAATTCAATTCTTTGACATTCTCTTCCGGAAAAAAAAAAAAAAAAATACACTTGTTCCATTTATTGTTTACATTCATGGATAATTTCTTCCCACTAATTGATAAAACAACCTGAGCAACGTGCTGATCAGACATGGACATATTGGTTGGCTCCTCTGGAAAAGATGTGGAAACAATAATTAGATCAGTCTGTTTTATAGTAGTAGCATGATCCAACTTTGAAATACTGTAAAAAAAATAATCATTCGTTTCCTGCAATTGTACAGATTGAAGAAAAGATTACGCTTAAAAATGAGATATGATTTGCTGTATCAAACAACTACAAATGAAAGGAGACATTGATTCCTCTTTTATACTGGGAAAAGATCTGTAAATACATTTTTCTTTATTCTTTACACCTCAATGATAAACCAAAAGACATTTCAAACCAAAGTAGTTTGATGTTTTTGAAAAAAGGGAGGCTTTATAAAAAGAAGAATGTGTCCTACGATGTTTTCCACCTTGTTTAAATACCTGGATGTTGTCGGTCCAATTTAATATGGAAATAGTGCGTTTGATAAAAGAAAGCATTTTCCACCGAAAGGAGAAATTATCTTTTTTAAACGCAGCATTTTAGCAACAAGGTAACCCTTGAATTAATACTAAAAAAAAAAAAAGTGCCATCAGTGATTAAATTTAACTTTCAGTGTATACACAGCAAGTACACACATTTCAGTTGATTTTCAACCATTATCCCATGGCAAAAACAAACAAAACAGATTTATTCTTAGGTGTAACACACATCATTCCCAGAAGGAGCGGAATATAAGCATGTCTGCATCTGTGACTCTATGCAACATCAACCTGCTGTTTGTTGCTTTAAAACATATCAGCACTTCTAGTTTGGGAGATTCTATGAAATCATGAGGACATTAAGTAAAGAACTTTTTAAAAGACGACCCTCCTGCTAAATGCATCTGATCCCATTCTCTTTAAAATCTATCTGCCCCTCTCTTCCCGTTCGTGCTCCTCCCTGCAGGTTTTATCTGGTCTCCAGGGTTTTGCCCTCCAGAACCAGCTGAATCTCTTTGGCGTCCAGCGTCTCATACATGAGCAGAGCATCTGCCAGGTTCTTATGCTCCTTGGCGTGAGACTTTAACAGGGCTTTGGCACGCTCATAGGAATCCTGGAAGCAGCAGGACAAAAGGTGTTACTTAAGCATCAGAGGAGCTGAAGAGGTTTGAATTTTTAAATTTGATGGAGGCGGACCTTCAGAAGAACCCGGACTTCATGCTCCACAGCAGCTTGTGTCTCTGGACTCTGCGCCGTCAGGTCAGAGTAGGTCATCACACCTAACTGATAGACGAGGAGAAACAGTCAGAACCTAAATCAGTGCAATGCATTTTGTAATTAATAATTTGCTTTTCTTACCTTCTCACACATCCCATATCTGGTCACCATCATCTTAGCAATCCTGGTAGCGCTATCAAAGTCACTTGATGCTCCTTTAAAACCAGAATTAATCTCCTTTAGCATGAGCTTTCCTAACACACACACACTAACATGGCCATCAATCTCCCATCAATGGTTCGTACCCGTTGTGATGTTCTCATGGCCAAATATAATCTCCTCTGCCACACGGCCGCCCATACTGACATCCATCTGTGCCAGAAGCTGAGAACGGGTCTCACTCCACCTGTCGTTCTCTGGAAGCATGGAAACCTGTAGGATGAAGAGTAAGTCAAATGTTTGCTGCACAGCAATAATAGATGAAACTTAAAGAAGCACTTCAGCAACAGGTCCAGATTTTCCTTACGTGTCCCAGACTTGGGCCTCTGGGCATGATGGTAGCTTTGTTGATCGGCATGGCGTCCTTGGTGTAATACGCCACGATGGCGTGACCGGATTCATGATATGCCGTGATTTGCTTGTTCTTGTTGTCAATTTCTGCACTCCTTCTCTCGGGGCCTTGGAGAAAAGAGAGGAGAAAGGAGGGAGGTGAGGTAACAATGACGAAGCATATCATTATCTCCAGGAGCAGGGTCATCAGATCGCCACTAGCAACTCTTTACACACCCATGAGTATTTTGTCTTTGGCAAACTCCAGCTCCTTCATAGTGACCATGTCTTTGCCATCAACTGCTGCCTTCAGGGCGGCCTGGTTGACCAGATTTTCCAGGTCGGCGCCGGAAAATCCAACGGTTCCTCTGGCAATAAGATTGGCCTCAATGGCTGCAGGGAGAACGCAGAGCAGACATGTCGTCATGGAGATGATTTGGTTTGAATGATTTAACTTAATACATCATAAGCATTAGAAAAAGCTGACGGCCAAAATTTCTTAAACTATTTACAAAATGTTTTGCATAATAAGAATCAGTTGTTAGGTAGGGCTTAGTAATCGTTAATTAATTACTGAAATAGTTGTCAACCGATTCAAAAATCGATTAATTTTTAACTGGAGTAAAGAGACTAAAACAGCCTTTAGCTGACAGAGAAACCCACTTACAATTATACCTATATTTTAATATAAAAAAAAAAGATATGTAAATATTTTTCATTTAAGGTAAAAAAAAACAACAAAAAAACAAAACATTTTGTCTGTAAATATGCTACACCCGGAACTCCAAAAATGACAAAGTTTTTGTTTCACCTGGTTTAAATTCTGTAAAACATATTCTTTAAGGAACCTCTTGCTATCCGTTCATTTATCAATTAATCAAACAGTAATCGTCAGATTAATGGATTAGCAAAACAACTGTTAGTTGCAGCCCTATTGTTAGTTAGACCAACACAAAGTAGTGCAGAACCCAAAAGTGGAGAAAATTTTATTTTTTATTTTTAATGTATTCAGCTTCTTCAAACCTACACAGCGTTTTGCATGTAGGTCCATATTTGCTCCATCTACTAAATCATTGCAAACTTCAGGGTTATTTCTGCTCTTTAACCATGTTGCCCTTCATGCATCTTTAAGGGCAGATTAGACTTCTGCAACCGCACACATAAAATGTCGCTTGGGTCTGGTCGCGAACCAGTTTTGCTGGTATGCTTCTGCACTGTCGGTTGGAAATTTCTGGGGACACACAGCAGTTTCCCGCCAAAGTGCAAGAGGGAGCCTATTCGAAAACTCGCGAGAACTTCGGCGGATGGTCACGAGAACTTCGTTTTGGCAGAGACCTTAGCATGTTTGTATAATTTGTAGGCATCGTACAGGTGGTTGTACTTCCGAACCTTCTCAATTAACCTTTCGTCATAATATTCCATTGTAGTTGTTCCTCAGTTTTTAAAAATGGCACCCCGGCACTGAATCGAGAAGGACGACTACTTAGACAGCCGGAAAGGCATACCAAGAACCAATCACAGCTTCTTATTGTCTGCGCACTTCAGCTTGATGTCCGCGTGGATTTGTGACCGTCCGACGGGTAGGCAGGATTTCTTTGAGGCATAGAGACAGATTTGACGGTTGCAGAGGCTATTCATCAGAAGCATAAATTGGCCTTTAACCTAAAGAGTTCTGGAGAGCGAAATGAATGGCTTTCCTACACAGGGGAGACAGTGGCGTATGAAACAGGTTTGCCTGCCAAGGTTGGAACCTCATCTCACCTGCATTGCCTACTGAAGGTGTTCAGAGGGCCTGGAAGAGCGTGGTGTACAGCAGCCCCTAATGGGTGAATGACTGAGTGCAGTGTGAGGAGGTTTGGGGCTCTTGGACTTAATAAAGCTCTATACAAGTACGCCAAGATTTATATCACCATTTATGAACAGAAGCTAACGTCTGAACTGTGGATGTATGCAGCTCCTCTAGAGTTGTCCTTTGAACCAACAGCTGCATCTCTACTTTTTACATAAAATCCAAATAAAATCATGACTTTGTTTTAATAAAAATTAAATAAAGTTCAAGAAGTATGTATAGTTTTACGAAGATGGCATCCTGTACTGTAGGTAGGAATTAACCGGAGAGGAACAGCACAAGACCGATGCTAACGGCTCACCTGGATCTACTTTAATCTTCTTCAGGTACCAGTTGAGAATCTCCGTCCGCCCCTTAACATCTGGTTTGGGTACAGTCACCTGCATGTCAAAACGTCCCGGGCGGATCAGCGCACTGCAAAGACAAACCCAGAAGCAGCATAAAGCACATGGCTGCAGCGCCTTGATCGGATTTCTGAGTAGACCGTAAGAAACCAAAACCTACTTATCCAGAGCTTCTGGGAAGTTAGTGGCTCCGATGATGATCACCCCTTCATTCGATTTAAACCTAGGAAACAGCAGGTCAGTGTCTGTACATGCCTGGCCAACATCACACTGTCCACTCATAGTTTATTATCTGAGCATTCTGGTATGAACACACGCTTTTTATTGAAAGCTGCAAAGATTAAATCGCTCTAGAATGTGATCTAATTTCCTAATCAGAATAGAAATGAAGAGAACAGCTGCACAAACATGAAAACATGTCCCAGATTGTTTCTGAAAGTTTACCCATCCATCTCAGCAAGCAGCTGGTTGATAGTCTGTCTGGAGTAAGGGTGCATAGGGGACTCAATCCTTTTACCCCCCACACTGTCTAGTTCATCAATGAAGATCACACAGGGAGCATTGGCTTTGGCCTCTCCTGAGGAAACAGCAAAGAACAGCAGTTACACCCCAATGCATGCATCTGCATTATTACTACTACAGCTGTAAAATGTTAACAGAGCTCCTGTTAGAAGTTTATTAACCATTAATTTGGAAATTTTAAAGATGCTTTGGAATCATGTTACAATGTCAATACAACAACACTTTGCTGTCATGATCTGGCCTGTTTGCTCCCCCTTAATTGGTAATTTCTTTCACCTGCCATTTTCCCTCCCTGTCTCAATTATAATTTATTCCTCTCACTTGTGTCCTGCTCCAGGGAGGAGACCAGTTTAAAGTTCCTGCATCAAGTTCTGGTTCCACGTCCTGTCTCAGCTACCCTCTGCCACTGAGCCTGCTCATCTGCACCTGATCCTGTCTGCTCCTGTGCGTGACCACCTGGTCAGCCTGCTAAACCAGAGTGTCTGAGATTGGGCGGTGCCCCGCCCCCCTCCTGCAGTATCCGCGAGCCACAGCTCCACTTTAGTTTTCTTTATTTGATAAACTTGTTGAACTTTCCTACTGACTGTCTCTCCTTGAATACTGGGTCCATCTGTCCGCGTTTCATGACATTTGCTGCACAGTTGTTTTTAAATATTGTATATTGTGTGTAATACAAACATAACTAAAGAAAAAACAAAACCAAACTGACTAAAATGTGTTTGTACCACCAGGAATGCTGAGTTTAACATTTATTTATTCGTTTTTACTTTATTGAGGTTCTGGCAAGATGCTAGACCATTCTTCCATTTTTGGGACATTGGATTTACCCTGGAACTGTGAAGTAATAGTGACCTAATCTCTGAGGTGATTGTGTTCCAGTTTCCTGTCTGGGGAGGATCATATTCTCCAATGTTGAACACTTCTAAAATGTTTTTTGAGTGTATAAAACAGCAGTGACTCATTTCATCTTGTGAAAAGTAGTATTTTTATGACTGACTAACTGTAACTTAAACGATTAAAGAGCTGTTCAAAAACGGCCATCGTGAACGCAGAAGTCTGGTACTATCCCGTTTCCTCGACTTTCCCACTCGTGATTCTGACTTTGGTTCCAGTGGTAGAGTGGGTCAAGATTCTGACTTCAGAAAACAAATACAGAGCCTTTTCAGGAGATTAAAGTTTGCAGGTTTATCCATGTGTGTTTGGACCTTATTCCCACTTTTAACCAAACTGTTGTTTTGTGTTCAAAGTTCATGTACGTGTTAAATCAGACCCTCAACATTGATGCTGCCATTACCACGATTATAGTTTTCTTACATCTGAAGCCTCTCCTCAAGTCCCCCAAACTTTATTCTGGTCAGTGAAGACAAATAGTTATTTTACTGTTATTATGTATGTAGCTTGTTATTGCAGGCAGTTGCATTGTAGTCCAGAGTCGGCAGTGACCCTGATTTTCAATCATCCTCCAAGAACTTTTCTTTCATTAGATGAACTTACATTAATGTTGTTCGTGATACATAAAAAAAAAAAAAAAAATACAGATAGCTGAATTTCAAACAGGACAATGACCACTGGAAAAAAAAAAAAAGAAGAAAAAAGCTTAGCTTAAACAGCTTAGCTTCTGAAATGCTTCTTTCTTTGATTATCTGTCTTTAAAGCTGCACCCCTGAGAGGGAATATAATGAGCGAAAAGAAAGGTGGTCAAATATGCAGCCAGAATTATCTAGAAACTTGTTGACAGTTGGAGAAAGCGCATCATCCTTGTGCCACTTGTTTAAAAACATTTAACCAAATATTGGGGGAATGCATTTATATAACTGGGGAGTCCAAGCAGGACAGAGGCATCATTAAACACATAGATAATGATTTAAGTGTGTTAACTTCTGAGCGGAAAAGAAAGGAAAAGGTACCCACTGAAGAGGTTCCTGATGCGACTCGCTCCGACACCAACAAACATCTCATCAAACTCTGACCCAGAGGCGTAATAAAACGGCACATCGGCCTCTCCGGCCACAGCTCTGGCCAAGAGAGTCTTTCCAGTGCCTGGAGGACCGACAAGCAGAACACCTAAGATAAAGAGGGAATAAAGTAAGAAAAATAAGTAACAGTCCAAAAGATGCAACAACGAGGTTCTATCGACAGCCTGCAGGTGCTAAAAAAACATCCCACCCTTTGGCAGCTTTCCTCCGAGGGCTGTGAACTTCTGTGGGTTCTTCAGAAACTCCACAACATCCTGGAGCTCGTTTTTTGCTTCTTCAACTCCCTTCACGTGCTCAAACGTCACGTTTTTCATCTGCACCGGATCCACCGCCGAGTCCAGGCCTGTTGTTGTTCGGAAGCGCACTGCTCAAAAAGTTCAGATTAAAGTTCACTCCAGCACAGTAAAGAGATCTAGTCAGAGGAGCAAGTTGCTCTGTTTGGTTTACAGTTAAAACAAAACTCCATTGGAACAAAGAAACAAGGGATCAGAATCCTCTGAAAGGAATTTAATGCAATTTCACAAAGTTGATAAGAAAAAAAAAGTCATAAGAAGGCCTTTACCTGATATGAAAGGAGTCTTAGAGAGACCATAGAGCCCAACCAGAAGAAGGATCAGGAGGATTAGACGAGTTCTCCTCAGAGAGTCTGAATCCACAAAAGGGCCATATTAGTTTTGATAAACTCCTGCAGCGTTATTCTGTTTGTTGGACTTGTGTTAACACCTGCCTTGAGTTCGCTGCGTCAGAGCTTGAGCTTTGAGGAAACCCTCAGCGAAGCCCCTCTTAAAGGCGTCCTGCTGTCCATCTGGTACGTTCTTGTTCTTCAGCAAGCCGTCAAGGCTTTCAACATCAAACCCTTTATCACGTGTAAGGAAACCCTGCAGAAGACAAGACCACTCGGTGATATCCATATAAAAATAACACCCAATGTCAATTCAAAGATAATACGATGTAAGGATCTGATTGGATACAGAAAAATATTCTTTATGGAGATCTGGTCTCTGAGGTCACTTTTTCTAATGAAATTAAGACAGAAACATGTACAATGTTTAAAAAAAAAACTCAAACGTTTTCCCTCATTTGGTCACATAATACATAAAAAAAACCTTAAAAAAAGAACAACCGCCAATGCAAAGTAAAAAAACCCAAGGCCTTGAAAAAAAAAAAAAGACTTTTTGTAAAGAAGTCACAGACAGTGACTCGATTACAGCAACCCCAAATCTTTTCCGGATTTTTAATTTTCAAAAAACGCTAAATTTAGACTTTTGTTAGTTTATAAAAAAACAGAAAATTAAAGATACATTTGTTTTTTTTAAAGGTTGGTGCTGATTATTCTGACATCAGTCTAACTGATCCCTGATATTTGCAGACAATATTTTTGGGACGATTCTTAAATGCCTTTTTCTTCCTCTATTTACTGGAGAAAGACTTTACAATGATGACAAATGCTACAAAAGTCTTAATTTACACAAAAAAGGGAAACATTTACTAACAAAACATTACCAATTTAAAACAAAAGAAGGGAACGGCAATGCAAACACTATACTTGATCACAAGACATGGCTTCTGAATACACAAATGAACACAACAGCCAATTGATCAGGCAATGTATCAGTCTATTTCTATTACAAAATCCCAGTGAAACTCTCTGAAGTTTGTAATTTCCATTTAGCTGGTTACTTGGTAGCCATATATCCTTGAGACCCCACCTTTATAAAAGATGGCGTGAAAGTCTCGGAGTCCACGGGCCGCTCAAACGCCGACTGCACTCGCCTGGTTTTGCTCCTTAAAGTTTTAAAGCCTCGGCTCTGAAACATTACTTAAAAACCAATAAAGAAAAGATCTGAGTTTCTAAAAGAAAATAGGAACACAAACAGAATATTGTAACAGATGGAAATACGCAGTCTATACTTTAAAAAATAAATCAATAAATACAACTAATCAGCAAATTACCTGGCCAGTGTTTAAGCTCTGTGCAGACTGTCTGCAGGGGGGACAGGTGCCTGTTTGAGAAAGCAGGAGTCATCAAAGGCGTGGGGCCCAATGAAAAGCCTGAGTAAAACACAGAAAACAACAGCTTTCTGTTCATTTTGAAATGACTTAAATACTAAAAGAAGATCAGCAAAACATAACAGGCCCCAGTCCCTAAAGCGAAGCAGTTCGCTCTCACCGTGCTTATTGTAGAAAAAGGAGGAAGAGGAGAGATGCGATGTCCTCCATGCTGCCTGTCCCCGGGCTGGGGACGACACTTCCTGTGTGTTCAAATGTGGAAACATCTGGTTCACCAGCTCATCCAGCTGCGGCTTTCCAAGGTCGGAAAAGCCGAGGTCCCGGAGGTTCCACATTGAAAGCGCATACTGTAAACCAGACATGCAGACAGAGCAAACTGTGTGTTAAGGTTTCAGAATGATTGGCCTCTTCTATGTCCTTTCTTCCCCTTGGAAGGTAAAAGCCTGTTTTTTATACAGTGTGAGACAGGGGCGATCAATGAAACTGACCCTGATGTTTATTTCACTTCTACAAAATTCACCATTAAGGAGTTTGAACAATTAAACCCTAAATAAATATCAACTGAGGCAAGGGGTGGAAATGATAAAAAAAATAACTTTCAATATACATCTATTCTATACATCTACACATCTAATGATCACAGCATTTGTCAATGACTGATGCTCTTGGTTTTGTTTAGTTTGATATATTTTTGTTTTTTAAACCAAATATCTCTAAAATATTTTGTTGGAGTCTTATAAAAAATAAAAATAATTGTCTTAAGTTTGTGCCGGGATCTGTTGTGAGCTTTCTTGGCAGTCTTTGACGCTTTAATTACATTTAAATCTGCAGATTTAAAGCAGCAAAAAAGAAGAGGCCAAATGATCCTATATGATATAAGAAACACACGCAAAAGAGAAATAAAAAAATAAAAAAAACTATATTAAAGTATGAATTTTGAAGGTCCATCTCTCTCTCATTTACACAAATATCATCAAAGCATTTGTGCCACACCACTGACAAAGACTCTCATTCAATTAGTTTTTCATACTTTAGGCTTTCTACTTAATAAATCTTCTTTAGATTCTGGCCTGAATGCATTACAGCATGCATGTAGACTATGATCCTGACTGAGACTGTTTTTCTCTGACCATAACCCTCTGATATTCCTCCGTAGCCTGCAGTCCCCCGATTAACCACTGTATTGCTGTCACTCCAGTAAGCTTTTAGCCCTCAAGTTCTACACATAAGAAGGCGTAACAACATGGTGGTAGTTGTGTTCTTGCAAGCTCATTGAATTCCATGTAATGTACTGCTAGCTTAAATATATAAATCATTAAAATTTGGATTTTTAGATAAATATAAATACTGTGGGCCTTTTATTTCTGCTTTCTATGCAGTGCTCTACTCTCTTAGAGGGTGTTGGAGACATTGCACAGAAACGGGAGGGAGAATTTGACACAGTATACATCGAAGATGACTAGCAAGAAGCCATTTATATGGTTAATTCTACCTTTATATGTAATTTGCTCAGAGAGACACTGCATATACTACTAAATCGTCTACATATAACACCTTTTATATTTTTAGAAGATGGAACGCTAGGTCTTTCCCTTATGCAATAAATGTGGAAGAGAGGTTTGGTCGTATTACCATTATTTCTGGCAATGCAGACTGATCAAACGATTCTGGGGAGCATTCTGAAGAGTGACGTGTTTCATGTAAAAATCAGCTGTGACCAAGGTTTGTTTCTTCTTGGCATCCCTTCAAAATCAGTCACTCTGACACAATCGCACTTCAAACTTTGTGACAAAATGATTGCTTGTGGCTAGAAAAAGCTTTTTAATTAATTGGATTAAGGATAAACCACAAACTATCACACAATGGTATAGAGAAATATTTAGAGTCCTCCCTCATTAAAGGATTAGTAGAGTTCTTAAGGGTAATGAGAAACATTTCATTGATGTGTGGTCTCCTCTGCTTAGTAATTTACCAAAAGAACTGAGAAGAGAACTGAATGAGAGGTCAGAATCCTATGAAGTGGAAGGCCTCACCATATCTTAACTAATGAACAACCTCCTTTTGTATTACCATGCATCTTTTTTCTTTCTTTGATCACCAGGCTAGATATGATTGTGTTGATGTCAGGCTTTAAATATGTCTGCTAATGTTTGCCGGCCACTGGAGACATGATTTAACGAGAATGTGACATTGTACGGTGGGTTATTTTTTTTTTTATTTGTTTGTTCCTGATCCGTATCCCATATTCATGTTAGATGATAGGCAACACAGTGTACAATTTGTTTTATTTTCTGTTTGTGAAAACACAAAACTAATAAAAAATAAAAAATAAAAAAGGGAAAGAATCTGGATTTATGCGTCAAATATGATCTGTAATTTATTGCTTTGGGGTTTCTAAAGTTAAAGTTGATGAAATCAGACTTAAAAAAAAAAAACAACTTGTTTAAACCACTCCCTTGCAACACAGATTGTTTGCTGACATTTCATCAACAGAACATCACCTAGAGTTGCATATTGTAGCAGTGTTTTTAATAATTACCTCTGTGCATTGTGGATCTGAATCTGGAGCAGGTTCCTTGGGCTTTCTGGACTTGCATGTGGCACTGCTGCTGCTTCCAACTGAGCTCTTCAGGGGATGTAGGATGTTGATGAGGTGACTGAGAGGTAGAGTCACCTGCGACCATTAAAATAATTAGCAGCAGACACTATTTTTAAATCCTAGAAGTAATATTAGTTCAATCTAAAAACGTGTATTCCAGTTATTGCTATAGATAGTGGCACCAGGCGCACTAGCTTACTGAAAAATAGTGTCAAGGATTGCAGTTTTTTTGTATCCAAATGTCAACAGGAATTAGCTTTATTTAGAGTAAACAAAGAGTGTAAAGTGCTTGCAGATTCAAAGAGAAACTAATACAGAGCAGCAATATCCTCATTAGATAAGCAGCAGGGTCTGACCTAGGAAGCGACGGGAACTGGGGTAGGTCAGAAACAAAACAACAACAATGCTAAAGCTAGTTCGGCCCGTTAGCTCCTTACCTGCGGCTGGACCGACATTGAAAAGGAAAACATCATCCGCCTGTTTCCACTAATAGCATCCGACTCACTGATATCTCTGTTCCTGACCCTTACAGGTGTCTGTTTGTTTCCCTCTGCTTCTCCCCTGCAGGCATAGCAAGTTCAGCTACGAACTTCAGCAGCCGGGGAATAGACCGGATATGACGCCAACAGTGTTGCGGCGAAAACGGTCCCCGTCGTCTTCTTCTTCTTCTAAATTATTTTTCTTTTGGCGGTTGGCAAAAACGTTAGCTGAGCATTACCGCCACCAACTGGTAAGGAATGTGGACAACATGACAAAAAAAAAAACAAAACAAAAAAAACTACTATATCCTGTTATACAATTTAATCTGTTTCAAAAAGTCATATATGACCTGACATCCTCTGCTTCCTGATTCCTTTGGCAGTAAATCAACAATCTCAAGTTTCACTTTCATATTCCTAAATTTCCTATTTAACTTGTTTCTCTGAATCAAATATTACCTACAACCCAAAATAACATGTTCCATTGTGTCATCTCCCACACGATCACATTTCCCTGTCTGATGTTTCCCTATTAATAAAAATAATCCCTGTGTTCTTCTTCTTATGGACTTAAAAGTTGAACAAACTACGATAAGTAACACTTTACCTCCACTAACTGGTATGCAGTGAGATTAATTATCGTTTATGAAATCAAATCGTGTTAATCCACTACGTTATAAACATATTATTTTTTTGTTTAAAAAGACTAATATAAATAGGAGACTGGCAATTAAAATAATTATAATATTTAGCAAATTTCTTATTTGTAAATATAAGTTCTCATCATTCTTACTTTTTTTTCAGAATTTGGTTTAAAAAATTGAATTATATTTATCCACTATTTACAAGGGGACCAACAAAAAAGAGAGCCTTAAATCAATCAGTTATTTTGAATTTTTTTTATAATGTCTAATTTTATTTGTACCTCATGTCGAAATGTAGATACCCATTCCACTGGTAAGCCTTGGTAAATGTTATGTGTTATGTTTTTTGTTCTGTGTATTTTCTTGCCAACCAACATATTTATTAAAATATACAATAAATTTTGCTTTCCTAGAAAAAAAACAACAACAGAATTTGTATGTTTGGCCCTTAAACATTTCTTTTGCTATGGGTGCATTAAATTAAACCTGTCTTTAATTCTTTCAAATTCTATCTTTGTGTATCTTTTTTTTTTGTATTTTCTCACAACCCTGTCCTCTCCCAGAAGAAGCTTTCACTTTAGCAGATAATTATCAGATAAAGCAGTTATCAATGTTGAGAATCTGTTCCATTTTCTCTCTCCTCTAAACCACTGAGCAGTGCTGCAGAGGGCAAACATTTCTTTTATTTACAGGTTGATGATTTTGTTGATGGGGTTGCTAGTTCTCACCGTACTGCCTTAGAAAACACAACCCCTTTAAAAATGAAAACTGTTAAAAGTAGAAAGCTGGCTCCTTGGTTTATACAGAGCTGCGCACTTTGAAGCAAAATGCTAGGAAACTGGAGGGAAAATGTTGCTCCACAGGCCTACAAGAATCCTACATAGTCTGGAAAAATAGTTTACTGCTGTTTGGGATGACCCTTCATAAAGCGAGAGCTTTATGAAGCTGGAGGCAGTATAGTGAGTTATATCTCACTATACTGCCTCCAGGTTTAACCACAAATGGGTCGGTTAAAAATTAAGCTTAAGCATATTTGCTGTTTCTGGGTCAAATTCTAAGGAGACCCCAGTAGCATTGGTCCATTTGAGATTATTTTAATGCATTATTTTTTAACAAATGTTCCATCCAGGTTATTTAAGAAAGTATTCCCTTTGATCTCCTCCTCCCTTTGAAATGTCATTAATCTCTCCCTGTTACAGGTATATTTACCAAAGGCTCTTAAGGTTGCTGTAATTAAACCTTTAGTTTAGAAAGCGTCTCTTGACCCAGATGACTTGGTCAACTATAGACCTAATCCAATCTTCTTTTCTTTTCTAAAATTCTTGAGAAGGTACTTGACAAACAAGTGTGTGACCACTTACACCACAATTAACTTTTTGAAGAATTTCAGTTGGACTCTTAACTCTCTGCTTCTGAATGCAGACAAAACAGAAGTTATAGTCTTTGGTAAAGAGTCTTTGAAAAAGAAGCTGATTAGTCAGACACTTCATTTGGATGTGATTAAATTGTTCACATTAAGCCTGGTTCTGCTGGAGGTTTCTTCCTGTTAAAAGGGAGTTTTCCTCTCCACTGTCTCTACAAGCATGCTCGGTGTGGGGGATTGCTTTCGGAAGAATGAGTCCATGCAATCATCTAGTTTTCCTTAGATACAAAACTTTGAACCAATCTAATAGTAAGATCTGGTTTTATTGTCTTAGTAAAGTGCCTTGAGATGACATGAGTTGTGAATTAGCGTCATTCAAATAAACTGAATTGGATGTTAGCAATGGTAATACCGACTGCTAGCTTTCTAAATATCCAGCAGGACACACAGTCATCTCATGAATAAACCCCTGTGGTTTGGTCAGATGTAGCCCTTATTAACATATTTCAGTCATATGAATCAATATTTAGTGAACAAAATGTGTCATTGTTCCATTATTTGTTGTTTTATTTTTTTTAAAACAGCAAACGCTTCCCAGTATGAACACTGACATAAAATCAGGTTTGTTTCAAAATTGTTTTATTATATATTCTACTTTTTTTCATGCAGTCAGGTATGACAATTAGATTAATGTGCAATTTCTTCTTTTCATCTGCAAAACTAGTAAGACGATTGTTTAGATAAGGCTAATACAGATTGTCTCTACTCCCATAAGGTTTACATAGCAAAAGATTTATTAGGTTATAAACACTAACACTTATTCCAGCTTTTTAAGATTTCTTTCTTTATAGTCCCTTAGTTGCCATCGTGTTTCCATGCCCTTTCATCCGTTTTCATTTGTTTACAAAGCATCACTTTTTCTTTTGATTGTTATTACACAAACCATTTCTACAAAAACAAGGATGAAGATTTTTACTTCTTACCAGCAGCTTATCACTGTATTGACAAATTAAATACAGCCTTAATTTAAACGAAATACTTGTTACATGAATTTTGCATGTGGCGTTTGCAGAAGTCCCCCAAAGTCTTTAAATATCTAAAAATAAAACAGATTTAACACTGATAAATTCATACATTCCTAAAACATTCAAATATACCGTTAACAGTGTGCTGGTGATGGGGCTCACATTTCAGACAATAATAAGCCAGTTTCACGCTTTTCTAAAAGGTTTCCTCTTCGGAAAAGTTTTCTTTTCCTCCAAGCTTCAACATCCTTCATTTGGGATGTTGGCTTAAAACAAGCCACAGTGCAACAACAGTGCATCTTTGATCCCCGTTAACCATCAGACTTCTCACAGAATTCTCCTGCAAATAGAAAAAGAGGAGTTAGTAAAAATAAAACAGGAAAAAATATTAATATTTTAGGCATAAATTCTGCTTACCTTCTTTTGCGAAGGAAATAGAGTTGAACAAGCCAGTGGCTGATCAGAGGCCAGACGGCCACCAACGCCACAGTGAGTGGAGACAGGTGAAAAGGCCACCTAAATCTTTTGAGGAACTGCAGCAGACACAAAGCACAGATACAAACTGAAGTAAACACACATCATGACTACAGAGATAACTGCTATTCTTATTATTGTTGTTATATATGCTCCCTTTCAATCGTAGTGGGTTAAAACTGAGAATTTTCTAAATGTTTACCTACTTATATATATGAAATGTTGCTTGCCGTCATGAAAAATGGCTTTTCTACTGAGATAATTAGATATTCGTCTTTCCTTATTGAGCTTAAAAAAATGAAGATTGAGCAAACAAATATAAATGCAGCACAGTTTTTGCTGCTCTTATTTTTCAGGAGCTGAACCCAAAGATCGAAGATATTTTTCAAGAACACTAAAGACCCATTTCTCTCCAATTATCTTAAATCTTTCCAGGTCTGTGTTAGTCAGTATTTCTCCTTTGCAGAGATTATCCCGCATACAGAGACCATAATTAGACTGCATGATTATTGCCCAGGTGAGCCATGAGCTGGCCACACTAAAAGGCCACTCAAAAATGTAGTATCGCTTTATTTGGGAGGATCTGAAACTGAGTCAATATCTGGAGAAGTTTCTTGGTTATCTAAACTGAATCCTCCTGGGTTAGGGTGGCTCTCCATGGTCTGGGGTTCTGGGGTCGCTGGATGTACTGCTAAATGCTCTGAAACGCTTGTGGAAATATAAAATGGTAGAGAAAGGAACAATCAATATCTATGGACAAAAGCTCTGGTGGGCATTCCTCAGGTCAATCTGCCAAATACATGCTATCTCAAAACTAGCCGTATAGTACTAGCAGTGTGGCATTTTGCTGTGTGACAAAACAACATTTTAGACTGCTCTTTTGATTGTGCCCAGCTGTGCAATAATCATCTAAATAAGCTTGAGGGGAGGTTAATGGGTGATTTCAGGAAAGGAGAACAGCTCATCACCACAGATGTTGACATTTTTGTAAAATGGCCCCTTTGTGTCCGCTTGAAGGAGACTTACTGTAGATCTTTGGGCTGAGACCATAAAAATTGAGAGCAACAACTAAACTGTTGCAATAGGGTAGGGCTAGGAAGGTCTTTCACCAGACTTCTCTCTGGCAGACTTAAACATTGATTTATTTTTCTTTGCACTCATTCTAATAAAGATTATTTATGAACTATATCCTAAACATACCAAATTAAACTTCTAAAACAGATGCTGCCAAACTATACATCAATGTATGCTACACAGTGAAAATAAAGAAAAAAGACTTCTTGTCTTCATTCACTTAATTATTCAGTATTTGAATGTTTTTGCTAGTTATTCCTCCGACAGAGCTTTTTGTTTTAAGATTTAAAGAAAGATCATGATGGTGTGTTTTTGTGTCACTTTTAAACTAAACTTCTTATAGTAAATTGGCTAGAAAAAATCCATCTCTTATTTGTTGAAGAGGTCTGTATTTCCAATATTCTTTTTTTAACTGTGTGTTAGAACTATTAAGTAAATAAAACATACAAAAAACAAACTGTTTTACCCATGTACCTAATATTTTGGCCAGTTCCAGGAGGGTGTCTACAGAACAAACCTCTCCACCCTGTACCTGTCCTCGAGAGGGAATGTCTATCAAAAGCATGCAAGCCCGTGCACAAGCCCATTTCGCTCTGTTTAAAAGTTGCAGTTTGCATCGCTCATTCAAGCTTACTTTCCAAAAAAAGGTTTGCAATTTTTCAACTATGTCAGACTCACCACCGGTAAGTGAAAATGGGGATGAACACGTAGGACGGCCTTACGTAAACATATCACCACAATGATTGACACTTAGGAAGACCACTTATTTAGATGATCCACCCGGATAAAGAACATCCTCCACTATTAGGGTTGTCAAAAGTATCGATACTCAAAAAAGTATTGATACTGAAACGTTGCATCCGGATACAATATTAATTTTCAAAAGTATCGATACAGTGCCACCTAAACAGTCATTCACCTAAAGTGCAGAACAGAGGAAAAATCACTTTCTGCACACTGTGTGATGGAATAATTCTGTGCACTTTTCAGTTTCACACTTTTTTTGTAACAGGTGCAGCTGCTTAGAATTATTTTTTTTTCTTAACCAGTTTGGCCAGTGTCATTGTTATGTGTGCAAAGCAAAGCCAAGTAAGGAAAACTTAATTTTAATTTTGTAAGTTTTTTACCAAGCTTGCTTAATACTGTGCACAGCATACAACCTCAAAATATTCTTCTTATTGTTTATTGTATTTATTTATTGTATTTTCATTATTAATGAAAATTTCTGTAGAATTTTGGAGTCTTTGTTTTTATCCTTGTGGTATCGAAAATGGTATCGAGTATCGAATATTTTCCTTAGTATCGGTATCGAGTTGAAAAGTTTAGTATCGTGACAACCCTATCCACTATACCTTTAATGCCTATATGGAAGATTTTGTTTAAACTGGTTCTATTTGGCTGGATAGATTTATTTTTAAGAAATTGGCAAACATTTGATTTAATGTTAACCTCAGGGACCCACACACCTCTTTCTGTTGGAAGGAAGAGGCCGTCCCATTCTCGTTTTTACCCCACAAATTTAATCCATTCACCTTTATTCACACTTGATAGTAATGTCTCTAGAAGTTAGAGTAACTTTGTAAAATTTTCCAGATGCAATAATGTCAGGAACTCATTTTCTTAGCTTCTACTGAATGTCTTGAATAAGGGCATCATGGTGGATTCTGTGATCTTTTACCCTGCTTTGTATTTTCAGATAGCTTTTTAATTTAACAAGTCAGACAGTAATCAGGCCTGGGTTTGGCTAGTAAATTGATCTAAAATGTGGTTATTCAATGAATTCATGATTTAAAAATTAGGAAATGTGTGTTTTCATAAAAGGCTTCCCCCAATTAAATCAAATAATCAATTAAAAGCTGTTTGATAATTTTAAAATAGGATATTCCTATCACATCACCTCACTATACTCCCTCCAGCTTTAACGAGAATAGGTCAGTTGAATGTTAAGCTTAAACTTATTTGCTGTTTCTGGGTCTAATTAAGAGGAGACCCCAGTAGCATTGCTCCATTTGAGATTATTTTAATACATTATATTTTAACAAATGTTAAACATATTTTGCATTGACTGACACTTAAGGGTGAAGAAACTCATTTTTTTTAATAATACTAAATTGCTTTTTTTTATCATAAACAACATTGATTTTTGTTGATTAATTCACACACAAAGATATTTGCTGCACCCCTGGCCAATCATAGCTTCCATAAAAATAATGGGAATATTGAGGAGAATTATAGAAATGATAAGAACCTTTCGAGCGACGGATAAAATGCCGTCTTGTCTTGGAGATGAGGATCTTGACTACAAATAAGAAAATATAGAAATGCTTTTAAGTAGATATATGAGGAATATAAACAGAGAGTGTAAAAAGGCAATGCTGTACGCAAAAATTAGATAAATGGAGAAACTCGGATTGCACTGTAGCATAAAACATAACCGTGAGTTGTGGTGAATCACCTGTGATCTAGTCAGCTCCTCCAGAGCATGCAGCCTGTGCAGCACGTTGGTCATGTTGTGCTGCAGCTTCATCAGAGCAGCTGCTATTTGCTTATCTGCGTTTCCCCTGGTAACAGTGACAGGATGTCTGCTTTGTATCACACAGCTGCACTCACCGCCTGCACTTACACAACGTGGAGGGCTGTAGGTGGTTGTTGGTGAATGCAAACCTACAACACAGGTCCCATTTGGAAGAAGTTAAAGACTAAGAAAATGCTGTTTACATAAACTGAGCACATGTTAGGGATGCACTGTTATGTTAAAAGTAAACCAAGGCAGGCTCACCTATTTCTCTTTTTGATAAGGAGCTGCTGTGTCCGCTTGGACCCACTCTTTCTTTGATGTAGAAACCTCCTCCTGGTATTTCATCTTTAGCTTCTTTCAGGGTTGTGCTGCTCTCAAACCAAACATCGCTCGTCTTCACCAACGCTGCTCCTGACCCGGGTGATCGACCTTTTGATGGAGACAGTCGTTGCATGCACATCTACACATGCAAAGGAAAGTTAGGCACAGCTGAATAAAAGCTAATAAACTACAAAATTAAAACTACAGATGAGATGTACTGGTCTGTTTTTCTCTAGTTGATCAATTCCAATTTTCCTACAGGGGATACCGGAAGATAAGTCCGGAAGGACAAGAAAAAAATGAACTGCAGTTTGTTTCTGTGATTAAGTTAATAGCTTGAATGAATTAACGAACATTTGGTTACATTTGAGGAGCAACTGTGATCTTTTAAACTAGTTTTCAGTGTGCTCAGGGACCAAAAGAGTCATAAATGGAGCATGCCAAGCAAAAAAAAAAAACATTCAAAAAGGATTTGAAATGGCAAGTTGAAAAAGAAAATGGAAATTGAAACCGGAATAGGCTTTCTTAAATATGTGATAAGGAAAGGTTTTTATAATCAGATTTATGAATTTTGTTTTTTAAATGTCCATTCAGAAATGGGATTTAAAAATGTATTTTCAAATTTCAGTATTCAATAATGGATTAATATATACACTTCAGAGTTCCTCTTTAATAATTCAATTAAAAATGTGCAATCAGAAAATCTTTTCAAATTGCATGATTAAAATGTTACATTTAAATTGGCTGGTTTTGTTTTTCAGTGACTCTTTAGGTCTTCCATATACTCCATGCTTTCACTATTTATTATTTTGTGTTTCTTCAAGCATGTAAGATTCTTAGATTTAGATTATCCCTGTAATTATACCCCCAATCTCTCTCAGCAAATGTTTTTTGTATTTTGTCTGCTAACTGTTTATTTCTAGCTTTATAAGTTAGTTGTGTGGTTTGATACTTTACCAGGTAAGATCATTTAAGCAAACAGGAATAAATGCATAATAGTTTATTGTGATCAATATAGCCAGCCTCATAAATGATCCTGGTGGCTCTTTTCTGCAGAGTGCATGGTGGTTTGAATGATTTCCTGCAGGTGTCTTCCTGAGTGTAACAGATCTTGTAGTCAAAAATCACACCTAAGATTTTTATTTTATTAAGATGTCCCACCTTTACCCCACAAATTTTCAAATAACTTAATATAAAAGGTTTCTCCAAATCCAAAGAAAAAATTGTTTTAGTCAAACCAGTTTTTCAGCTTATTTTACCCTGGTGTGATGTCACTCAAGAGCTGCTGTGAGCTATCACCTGTATGGGGAAAGAAAAAACTTACATGTCCTTTATGGACAGACTAAACAGTACTGGTCCCAATCCTTTCCCCTGATGGACACCATAAGCAAGCAATGTCCAAGAATAATGACTGATAATCACCCATTTTTCCAAATTGTTGCCTGCTACTTAAACAGCTCATCATCCACTCTAGAACAACGACCCCCATCCCCTCCTGTACACTACAAAGCTTTAATTTCTTGATTGTTAGATTGTGTCAAACTTTTTTGTCAGACCAACAAGTAGACCAGTTGTGGAGCTGGTGATTTTATCTATTAATTCCAGGATTGCCAAAAATGTTGATCTCTGGGATCTAAATCTGTACCGACTTTCATAAAGTAGTTTGTGTTTATCAACAAAGTTGTCAATTCTGCTAATATTTTTGGATTTTGTTTTTAAAAAGTTATGAAAACTGTGAAAGTATAGTGTATGGTTTGGTGTCCATTTCCAGTGTTGCATAACCATGTGATCATTTTGAATGTTTGGAAATGTACCCATTTGGAAAGAAAGGTTACATATGAGTCTGTTGTTTGAACTGCCTGGACAAACTCTTTTGACTATTGTCATATCAATGTCATCACAGAGAGTGGATCTTTTATTTTTACATTTGCTGATTTATCCCTGTATAAATAAAACAATTAGATGTTCCCAGTTGTTTCCAAGCCTTTGTTGATAGCTGTAATATAATTCATTTTTCCTATTTTTTTTTATGTTAATAGACTGGTGGGGTTGCTTACTTTGGTGCATTCAATAAATAGAAAAAAAAAAGATAAGAAATATTTTCTCTAGATTTGACGTTTTATTTTCATAATGGCAATGTTTTCATCTTAGGAAACAAGACAGCAAACCTCTTCCATTGCTAGATGCTCCATTGAGTCACAAAATTCCTCATTGTCCGAATCTATGGGGCGATGGTTCCTCTCAGGATCAGCATATGGGTTGTCTGAGTGGTCAGGTAAAAAAAGGTATACCGAAAACATGAATGCATTTATCTTGTCCATTTGTTTTCCTTTGATTAGTAATTCTATAGAGTCTATGAAACCTATAAATCTATAAACTTATTGTAGAAGGTGAAATACATCTTCCTTCAACTTCAGCATTTTTAGACCTTACCAGGTTTTGTATTTGTATAGAAGCGAAAATGGTAAAGCTGAGTTACAGAACAAACAGGGGTCAGGTGGTTATAATAAAATGCACATAAAAAAATGAACAGCTTTATGGAAAAGAGCTGTTTGGGAATTTTGTGGCACAGTGGTCCCACTGCTCCCCAAGGGGATGGGTTAAATGCAGAGGTACATTTCTCTAAGGTGAGATCAATGAAGTTATTTTTTTTTAAACTATCATAAGAAACATGACACGAAGGTTTAAAAGACAAAGCGTTGGCATTGTAGATACAACTACCTTCACTCGTTGTGTAAATGGATTAATACGTTTATTATAAGATCTAAAGTCTTTTATTCTACAGTGAAAAAAGTTACACAAACATAAGGATCAGTTGAAGCTACCTAATCTAAAACCTAAAATACATAAAGGTGTACACATTCGCATGTGTCACAGAGAGTATGGGCTGTGCATATGCAACCTGTCACACAAAGGATTATGGGATTCATCATTGCTCCTTCAATGGAACTATGACAGGAAGCATACAGGATCTCCTTCCTATCTCCTTCCTCGTTGCCAACACTATTTGGAAAGAACATATAGCAGGGAATGCTGATACCCATCTGCTTTGGCTAAAGAGTCCTTACATGTTTACTGTATTCCGATCGAGGCAGTAAAATTGAAACGATGACTAAATGTGTTGAACTATCATTGTCAAAGTTTAAGCATTATAGTGACGGATGTGCAGGAGAGCTGTGTTTAAACCAATGGCTGCAAAAACAAATGAATCAAAGCAATGTTGTGAGGAGGAGAGTAGAGAATGACCGATACAGGTATTTAAATGCAATGCTGATATAGATTTTTTTTTTTTACATTTGCTGACAGCTGATTGCTGAACTGTGCTGACGATTTTTGGGGGCAGATTTTGAAGCTGATACTGCTTTTTTTTTTTCCATTTACACGATTAAAGTGACACAGTTCCAACAAATGTTAAAAATGTCTATATTTAAAACTGTCAGGAGTCCTGTCTGCGTTTTTGTGTTTCTGTGTTTGTCTCCCTTCCTCCACTAGGAGGCGCCTAGCTCTGGTCCGCCACCTCACACAACTGCTGATGGTTAACGGAGCGTTCTTAAGCTGCTGACTGCCACTACCTTGACCCCAGAGTGTTTGCCAGTTTTGAGTACTCTAGCCAAGCTGAGTTTTGCTGAGTCAAACTGAGTTTTAGTCAACCTGAGTTTTAACTTTGTTTTTTGTCTTTGCCTCTCGGCAAGAAGTCATCCTACAAACTGGATTTTTTGGACCTTCACTCCATGGAATGATCAACTGAGCTACAAACTGAGCTGGGGTTCAAACAGGAGGTT
>NW_015150616.1:153771-180457 GCF_000732505.1 Cyprinodon variegatus
ACAGCATACAGACTGGAGTCAAGGATGCAACAACTTCTCTGGAAATGTGAGTCAGCAGCCAGATTCCCTTCTCCAAGTTCACGAGTCAAATTTCCCACTGAGCCTGAACTAAATCGCTGTGCCTTCCCCTCACTTTCCAGTTCTGGTTGAGCAGTGTTCAGAGCAACACTTCTCTCTGAATTATCTCTTCAATAAAACCTTTTAAACCTTTTCCCTGGTCTCTCTGTTTGGTCTTCTGCATTTGGGTCTGAACCTTAGTAAAATCATGACAAAAACAATAAATAAACATTTATTAATAAATCAAAGAAAACATTAACAATCAATGGCAAATGGGGGCAAGAGGAATTCATGAGATCTCAGGGCTTCATGGCTGAATATACTAAATGCTGAATGCAGGATACACGAACAAAAAGCTAAAATCAGCATAAAATATCAGCCAACCAATGCATCGGTTTTTCTTTAGAAGACAGAGACAATTGAGGCTCCAAAATTCACCAAATCCTTGGTTATTCCTCTCACACAGCTTTTCCAGTTTGGCTTCATTAAGGTGTTTTTTAGTATAATTGCAAAGGGTTATTTTAGATTATTTAGAATAATAATAGAAAAGCCCAGATTCTTTCAAACATGCGCAAAAAATACGTTTTTTAGAGATGTATTAAATATTAATATTAATAGAATTACATTAAAAACAATAATTATCTTCAGTTCATATTGTCTCCAATGACATAAAACGATGTTATTTTTGGTTTTAGTGCAAAAATACTATGTTTTCTCCTCTAAATGTTTTTTTTCTGATAAAACAACAATGTGGGATCCTACCATTGATGTATCCATTAAAATGCATGCAGTGGTTATACTGCACAGCAGGCTCCATGGAGCAAGCCAGTTCCTCCTCCTCCACCCCGCTGTTGAGCGAGCTGTGCGTGCCGTTGGTGAAGGAGGACATGCTAGGCTCCAAGCTGCTGCAGGACCCCTTAGTATCAGACCTCCAACTCCAGTCCTGCACTGTTAAAAAGTGAGGGTCTGGGTCCCAGCCTGGGGACAGAAATTCAACCTTAGACAATCTCACTAAAGATGTACCGTTTGCAAACATTTATTTTCATCTCATACAAACATCTCTCCTACATTTTTGGTTTTGCTCTGTCATACCTCTTATCTCTCCATTCTTGTCACTGAATTCATCATTCCAATTCTCACTCTCTTCATTTTTCCTCCAAATCTCGTTTTCCTCTTTTTTTGTTTTCCTCCCTTCTGCCTCCTCGCTGCTCATACCTTGTCCAGGCACGATGCCGTCTCTGTCTTTCTCCTGGACGTTTTGTATGTCCTCCCAAAGATCCCCATAGCCTGAGAAGTGAGGAAAAACCCTCTGGGTCAACCAGCAAATTGCTGTCCTGCAACACATTCATACCATTTAAATATTTTGCCATGTTACAACCTTAAACCTGTTTGTGTTATAGCAACATAATTGTGAAAGGGAAGGAAATATGCACACTGATTTTAATTATCTTTACAAATAGAAAGTATGCATGCTTCAATCCACTTTTACTCAAATAACCTCAAATAAAATGTCGTGTTCAATCATAGTAAAAAAAAAAGATCACTGCAGGTGATGAAGCTGTGGGGAAAGTTTGGAAATTTCTAAGTTATAAAATAACTTTTCAAGTTTCCATCCATCAGCCCAAAATTGAAAAAAAAAAAAACTAAATTGCTAAGCTACAACAACAAAGACATTCACTTAATCTGACAAGAAACCTGCCCTTAAAACAACTATGGCAAGAGGAAAGCCAAAGTGAAAAGAAAGTCACAAGATGGACCATTTTGCAGTTTTCTATAAGCCATGTAGCACACAGAGAAAACCCAATGCCACCAATTTTCCCTTAAAGTTCTTTAGCTCTTCACTGCTTTACTCCAGCTGTTGTTTGCAGCTCCACCTCCAGCTGACAATGTCGTGCTCCCAGCAGGTTTAAACCATTACTGTTTGACTTAGCGTATTAAAAGAGTACAGCACATGTTCCAGGGATTTTGCAGATGTTTGTCCCCTCTGGCAAAAAGTTGAAATGACAATGACTGTGATGTATAGATGAATTGGGAAAGAGAAAATGTTCTGCTGCAAACCGCAGCTTTATTCCTAACAAAAGCATTAACAAATGACAAAATAGTGTTCGTATTACTGTATATGCAAAAATCTTTAGAGTTTTTATATGTTATTGTCATATTTCATCCCTACTCAGCTCATTTCCCCACTGCTGACATGTAAAAAGCTGTTCTGGTAGAGATTCAAAAGAGATGGAAACACTCGCAAAGCACCTAAGTGAAGCAGAGCTGACCTAAGTGCCCCAAAACACACTCTCCTGACATAACTACTGTACAATGTCACATTTTAGAATGGCCTATTCAAAGTCCAAACCTGAACTTTTTTTCAATTGGTGGACTATAAATAAACTGAATTAAATGCAATCCATCCATCCATTTTCCTCCACGCTTATCCCTGCTGGGTTAACAAGGGGTGCTGGTGCCTATCTATAGCTGTCAATGGGCGAGAAGCTTGGTACACCCTGGACAGGTCGCCAGTCTGTCATAGAGCAACACAGAGACAAATTGGACAAAAATACATTCAAGAACACACTGCACCACTTTACAGCCAATTAATTAAATGCAATCAATTCGGTAAAACTCTATCATTGATGTTCACAGATGCTCTGAGAACTCTCTAGATGCTCTTGATTCCTTATGTGAAGCAGTAGGCAAAGAAACTTCCATATTTAGATGTGCATAATTATAGGGCAAGTTACCGTTTTTGATCCCTTGCATATCCCTTACAAATGGAGTCCCCCCTGTCCCTCAGTGAGGTCTAGAAGCACAAGATCTACATCCAGCCATTCAGCAAAGATACTGCTACATGGCTGAACATCTTATTTTGGTGTTTGACCAATTAGATGAGCCTTTGAATGATATATTACGTGCTGTAAATTAAGCTGAAAAAAAGTTAACAAGCCAAGAAAAAAAGGTAAAAACCTAACTTAAAAGTTAAAAAGTAAAGTTAAAAAGTTAATAAGCCTAGTTAACAATTATATTTAGGTTTATAAACAAAAAAAGTAATTTCCAGTATCAGCATTAGTGCCTCTAAGGTTATGTTGTACAAAAAAAAGTGTTTCCTTCACTCTCATGAATTTCTTATAGAAATATATTTGTTATTTTTCTTAATATATTTGAGCAAGTCTACGTTTCATACATTTTTGACATTAAGATATCCTTATTTTTTTGAATGTTACAAAGGTTATAAGATCAGTTCCTGGATTTTAATAACACTATTGGCTTGAAATTTGGATTTTCAAAGTATTTCACTGAGTGCACTATAAAGGGTTAAAATATGAGTGATTGTAGAAAAGCTTACAGCACACACTTTCCTTCAGAGACTATTACAAGTAAAAAATTAGTAATCTAAAGACAGCACACATAAAACACACATATTTGTTCTAAAAGCCTGGATTAAATCAAATTGGGATAAAACACAAAACAACTTATCTACAAAGTCTACATAGGAACTAAGACTAAATACTTGCCCTCCAGTGTTGGCTTCTTGAACTGTTTAACCAGCTCCCCTAATAATAAGAACACATGGTTAATATGTTTTCATTATATACAATGGGCCTTTGAGTTTTCAACAATAATAAGACTAACATGTTTATGGTCTTTACCTGCATGCTCTGCAAAAGGTCTGGTAAAGGGTCTCTTGTCTATTTCATTTCCTTCCTCCTCTTCCTCTTCATCCACTTGAGTGTAGAAGTTGCCTAGCCTCTGAACCAGTTCTGTAACTTCCTCTGAGATTGGGATGGTCTCCAAAATCTGACAATGTACACAAAAAAAAAACAGAGTTACTGCGGATATGATATCAACTTGCCACAAAGGTCCAACATATTTGGCAGAGAACACAAACATGCCAATGCAGATATTTTTAGGACTCAGTTTCTTTATGCTTCCTTTTTTCTGTGAAGACCACGTACCAGCTGGATGTTCTCCACATAGTTCTTCATGGCTTCCTCTTTTGTCATGTTTCCCAGAGAGCTCCATGCATCCCTGACAACACAGTCAAAGTTCAAATACCTTAAACTGAACTTTCTGTGAAGAGTCTTTTCCCAAGCTAATAAAGAAGGCGGGAAATGGTTGAGAAAAAAATTGTGCTACGCCAAACTTTTCACACCCCTTAAGCTTCTTGACATTCTGCCAGGTTAAAACCACAAATCTTATTTTACTTGTATATATGTGGTGGACCAACACAAACTAGTGCAAAACTCTGTAGGGTATGAAATTTTCCAAATCGAATCTTAAAAGTATTGTTTACATTTTTATTCAGGATCTTAGATAATATAAAAAGAAAAAAAAATCTTTGCTCAAAATCTCCAAGTTCTGATTCTTTTGATTAATATCTGTGAAAGCTTTGGAAAATAAAAAAATAAATAACAATCAGCTAAAACTCAGTCAGACTGGATGCCAAGCTTTGCCACAGATTGTCAGCTCTGCCGGTACATTTAGGATTGTTTGTCTGCTGGAGGTTAACCATCTGGCCCAGTTGTTGTCCTTTTTGTGACTTCAACAGTTTTTTTTGTTTGTTTTTTTTTACATTACATTTTATTAGGTCTTCACATTAAAAATAAGCAAGCCCGCTCCATGATGCTGCAATAGCCGTGTTAATGGTGAGGTTAAATATTCATTCTCTGCTAGGGTCACTTGCAGCTGCTTGAATGAAGGCCAAAATTTTGTCCTTTTCTAAAATTAGCAGTTTTCTCTAGATGTTCAGTATCCCTTAGGGTCCTCAGGGCTCGAGATACTACAAGGTTTACATATTTCCCTGCTGTCATACATCTGTCCACTGTCACTATATGCTCATCTAGAAGGAGTAAACCTGCAAAGTCATTGACGCATAGCAGTCTGCTTGGTGAAGTGGTGCTTTATAAATAACCTGAATTGAGCTGAATTAAAATATAAGAGTCAAAGACTCATGCTAAACTAGATAGTTTGCTGAGGAGGGAACGCAGTCGTTTATGTCAGGTCTGTGGAGCATGGAAACATCTAAAAACAGAAACAAAACTGGGAGCCAGGGACCACTGTGTAAACCTGCCAACATGACTTCTGTCTGTATTTAATAAAATTGCTTTTTTTTTTCTCCATTCCTTTCTTAATATTTGAAGTTATGGACTAACTGATGTCCTGTTTAGGGCTTAAAAGTATAGTGGAGGATGTTCTTTTTTTCCAAGGGCAGCATCAAAATAAGTAGTCCTCCTAATTGTCAATCATCCCGGTGATATGTTTAGGTAATAAAAAACACGGCAGTTTTAATGTCTGGCAAAATCCCAGTGCCCTAGTCTCCTCTCAAACCCTCACAACTGCACTGTTCAGATCCCCCTATCCATCTTGGTAGTTAACTAAACTTTGAGTCCTTTGTTTAATTTGCTGAATAATAGATTTAAAAGAGATCTGTGATATGTTCAAGGTTTGGAAGATTACTATAACTTAATTCTGCTATAAACTACTCAACAACTGCATCGCTGACCTGTCTGCTAAAATCGTTGGTCTTATGATGTTGTCTGTTCTCTGATATCTCCTCTGAGACCTTCACAAAACAGCTGTATATGTATAAAGAATTCTCAGTTTTTACCTAATAACAGCATCTGGATTTGTGGTGTTAACACATTTTGAAAAACAGGTTGGTCAATCACATAAATTTCCATAAAATTACATGGAGTTTTCTGTCATGTGACAAACGTTTGCAAGACATTGGAAATGATCTGTAAAGAATGCACTGAGCTCTTCATCTTTGAATGTTTCCTGCCTTTCCAGTAAAATAAATGTACCATTTATCTTTTCCTCGACTGTCCCAGAAGCCATTTGGTCTCGGGATCTGACAGGGCCCCGTGGTAGCCTGCTTATAGTAACTATAAAACATCAACATCATGTCATCGGAGGGCTGGAAAGGACCTGAGAAGCGAGAAAAAGATTAAATATAAAACGTGTTTACAAAGACTAGAGATGTACTGTTAAATCCATTATACATGTACTGTAAGCCACATGGGCAGATAATCACAGCTCCTTATGCTTATAGCAGCTTGAGGAGCAGGGCTGCCAGGATTGACAGCTCTGCATCTAGGTCAGTCACCTGGACTGTTTATTGTCTGCAAGCGCACATTTCATAGACTACTGTGCATGATTAGACTCTGGTGTTTACAATTATATTATTTTCAGAACAGGTAGGGAGAAATCCTCACCTTCTTCTGGCAAAGTCCGGATCACTTTAACCGCAGCGGCAAATTTCTCCTCCAGGCTGTGTTCCTCCTCCTCCTCCTCATGCTCCATGCTGAGTCCACACAGGGATGACATGAAAGGATCCTCCGATCCTGGAGGAAAAAAGGGGATTAAAATAAAGGTAGATCTGATAGTGCCTGAGAAGAAGAGTATTCTTCACCTGCTATGCAACCCGGATATGGAAGATAAAATCTCACTCAATTTGTGACATTTTATATTTAAATCTGTCAGCACAGTTAACCTAACCTCTCTCCTTCAATGAGGCAGCCCCTCCCCTCCAAGCTTCATGTTCAGCAAACCAACCTTATTGCTTCATTTAGCCGACGTCTGCCTGTAATCTGTAGCAGACAGCCAATCTCCTCTCCGGTCAAGGATGAGCCAAGCAGTGTGTGGGAAATGTAGTTCATTGCAGAACAAGCTTTGCTGGAATTATGTTCACCTCCCACTGTTGAAGGATTTAAAATCCCACAAACCGCCTTTGCAGGGGATTTAAAACAGAAGGGTTATGGGAAGTGTAGGAATATATACAGGAAATGTTTTGTCTGCATTTATAATTGTAGAAGTTGCCTTATGTTTAGAAACAGAAGGCAAATAAACACTCTCTTAATACTGTAGAAATGATTTATATTAATTAAAAAGGGAAGGATCATTTGTACATTCAAACAAAGAGGAGTGCTTTGAATATTGTAAGACTAAATTTATGAATTATAAAGCAGGTTTGTACTAATGGCCAATAGCAGCGAGGGGGTTCATGGGAAATGTAGGCTTAGTGAATGTCCAACAAAATGTTGAAACAAACGCTGGTGAATGCTGATAAAAATATAAAGATCCGCCTGATCATAACAGTTTAATTTCTGTGTTTATGACATTTTCCACATCTTGATCACGGATTTAAAATTTATTAAAAATGTGCATGTCCAAAAGATTGATTTAGATTGCACAGTAGATCTTGTCTTAATGACCTCTTTTTGGATTTATGAGTCAATTTGTGATGATGGGTGACAAAACTGAGTGATTTTCTCTTCTCATTTTGATATTTGATTTGCATTGATGGACAATAAATAAAACTTTTCTTAGATTAAATATATCCAAAAGAAAATAAATCACATCATCTGTATTTTTTAGATTCATTTACATCATTTTTTTTTTTTTATTATTTCTGTAGTTGTATAATCGTTTTGCTACATGCTTTTTTGTTTTATTATGGGTATGAAAATCAAATAAAAGTTTAATATCCTCCTGATATTGTCTGATTTATATTTTTTATTAATTGTTTAGTCTGATATTCCATAAAATATCATCCAGTCATATAATTACGTGGAAAACAGCCGCAGCGAATTGTGATTGGTTAACCCCGCCCACCGCCCGGCTCTAAGCCAATGAGCGCCGGCCGTTTACAGCGTAGCCGGGATTAGTCACGGACTGTTGTGAATCGGAGGCCAGCGCAGCCACAATGCCAGATGGGGGAGCCCCTTTCTCAGCAACACAGCACAGCATCACAGCCTCGCCTCAGTGAGAGAAAAAAAGACGGGCAGGAGAGCAATGCAAAGGGATGTAAGATGGCAGAGCTACAAATGCTATTAGAGGAGGAAATCCCGGCCGGTAAAAGAGCGCTGGTGGAAAGCTATCAGAACCTGTCCCGGGTAGCGGAATACTGTGAAAACAATTATGTTCAGGTAAGTAAAGGCGAATTTTATTCTCTCTCTCCATGTCTCCGTCGTGCCTGCGGTGTTGTAGCTGAGGAGAGTGAAACCACGGCGACAGGAAATGCTGGTCGCGATGAAAGCGGTTCTCTAACCGCTGCTCTCTCTCAGTGGCCTCGCGGCTCCCGGTGGGCTGTTTCCAACCGCCGAGGCTCGCGCCGCTCTGCACGGCGGCGTTTTCTCCGCTCAGCTTCGGTTCCAAACAACGGGCTTTTCTCTGCGAGCTAAATGGTGCCGGGGGCTTTCAGAGGGTGTGTCATTATTAAAGCTATAACTGGTTCCTCACTTAATTCTCTCATAGGTACCTTTAACAGACTATGGGGGTCCCAATCATATAATCATTTCCTTCACGAATCACTCTCTATTTAATGGTGTTGTTAAGGCGTCATAACAGCGTTATAAATTATATACTCGATTCTTAAAGGATATTAATGATCATATTTATGTATTTGCTTCATGTAAATGTGTTCCTCGTGTTTTTATTTTCAGAGATATTATCATTAAATTGTAATTGTAGTTATTACCTATGTGAAGCTCGGAGTAAGCCATTACCTTGCAGTCATATGCAGAGATGCACCAATAGGCCAGCTGGAGATTGAAACTGGGCGATTTTCCTTTGATCTTCTCTGATCAGTGATCAAGAGAGCAGTTTTCTATCAAATTTCTAAGAATAAAAACGCAATAAAAGCAAGAGCAGCAGAGAATTTCCATCATTTTGTATTTATAAACACGTCAACTGTATGCACGTCTCTTTTTTGCCTTAGTTTGAGTTTAAAAACAGCTGATGCATCTTAGGGAGATGCATTAATAAAAAAAGAATAAATCATCATCAATAAACCAGTATTAGGCTGAAGAAGCTTGACTGTTGCATATCAACACATATTAGATTTTACCTTTGTATTCTAAGTTTAGGTTGCTCAGTGCACGGTGGGCAGTAAGAAGGTTGCGGGTTTGATTTCCGGCCCAGGGGATATCTGCATGGAGTTTGTATGTTCTTCCTGAGCATGTATGGGTTCTCTCCGGGTACTCCGGCTTCCTCCCACAGCCCAAAAAACATGGCTGTTAAGTTAATTGGTGTCTCTAAATTCCTCCTAGGTGTGAGTGTGTGAATGGTTCTTTGTCCTGTTCGTCTCAGTGTTGCCCTACGATGGACTGGCAACCTGTCCAGGGTGGACCCCGCCTCTCGCCTGTAGACAGCTGGAGATAGGCACCAGCACTCCTTGCGACTCCGCTTGGGATAACCGTGACAGAAAGTGGATGGATGGTGGTGGATTCTAAGTTGAGACTGCTTTCTTAAGGCTTAGCTGTTTATTTGGTGGCGTAACAGAATAAAACATTTATATCCGTACATTTTTTACATATATTGAGTATTGATTTTAAACAGTGTACCTGCTTTAAATATCTTTCCTCTAAATGTAAAGTAACTATAAAGAAAAAGTTTAAATAGGTTTGACTTTTGCTACCTGTGGCGTGACTTATTGATTCTGTGTTAAAAGCAAAAAAGAAGAAAAAATCAAATCAGAATGAGTAAGATCTATTTTTTCCGAATTCACTAGATCTATTAATTTTTTTTCCTTTAAAGCTTCAAGCTGCAGCGTGTAATATCTAGTCCTGTTTTTGAGTGTAATAAACATCCGATGAAAGCTCTAAATACAAGCTTTGATACATGAATAGGGCAATCTGGTAGTCTTTGATTTTTCTGGTGGAATCATCTCCATCAGAACCTGTGTTAAATTTTTTTTTCTTGTATGAGTGATAATGCTTTGAAAAGCAAAACATAACACTAAAAAAGTCATAATAAAAAAAGGTTATAGATTATTAACTAATACTGATCACATCAATCCAGATTATTTGTGAGTAGCTTTATATCAATATTGCCTACAGTTGCGCATGTTTTCTTCAGTTTTCTTCCATCTATATCATTATAAGAACACCCATCCACTCTCCACAAACTTTTGCATCTCCGTCACTAAAAGTTTATATCAGGGTTGCACATCTTGTAAAAAAAGATTACATCTATAGCAGGGTAAATGTGGAATTTCCACGCAGAAGCAAATGCATCACACAGGATATTCAAAGATCTGCTAAATGCTGCAACCGAGCAGGCATTTGAGATTTCAGTATTGCACACATTGACATTGTGATGATGACCGTGATTTTATTTAATATTCTGCCAGAGAGTGTTTTTTTTTTTTTTTTTTGGATGTGTGAGCTTAGCATTGCTGGCTGAATGGTCTGGTATGAACTGTTATGGCTCTCTGTATCGAGACCAAGAGCTTTTGCTCCACAGTGGTCATTATTTCCACTGTGATGCTGTGAAAGACCATAATAGCACATGTGATTGCTTTATTCCTGTCACCATCAGAAATACAATGCAGTTTCAGTTGATTGAGTGCAGACTTCACATTTTAAATGCAGGGCTTTCAGACCTAGATTAGAGGTCACAGTTGAAGCTAAATGTGGGGGCGTTTATTATTATTTTTTTTGTTACTAAATTCAGTTTGAATGGTCACGTTGGCTTTTAATGTGAGATTACTGATAGTAAAGATAGTCAGTCAGTCATAAAGCCTGGGAGAGCAGCTTTTCTTTTATCTTTGCTTGCCATAGCTACAGGATGAAATTCTCACGGTATGGCCATCTTAAGAAAAAATACCAGAGTTTTATGGTCTTAAAAAACAAAAGGTAATAAGTTTAACATAACCCAGTCTTTTTTATTTGAAACAGAGAAGCAACATTCTTCCTTTCTGCTTTAGAATGGACTTTAATTACTATTTTATATACCAATATATTTCAGTCAAGCTTTACCTCAGTAGTTGAAACATTAATACAAGAGGACTCAAAGTAGTTTTTGAAACAGCATAGTGTCCCTGACTTGTTGGAAGACGAATAATTATGCCTCAAATTTTTGCTCATCAGTAAACAGTTTAAAAGAACAAAAAGGTCCCACCGATTGGAATTCCGAGCATGAAAATGTATTTGATACTAACCAAACTTGATCTTAAAATTCATTTTGGCTGTTTGGAAAAATATGTTGTTTTAAAAACAGACTGTTTGCCCTACAAAACCTCTGTTAGTGGAATAGTGTCTGTCGGATGTCGACACACAAGGTTTGACTGACAAACTGAAGAAAAATACTTTCCAAATTTGACAGTTCTTCAGCTTAAAACTGGAGGATTGGCAAAGGGATGAGCAATTAACTGTATTTGGAACATGATCAAAATTGAATAAAAAGCTAATTTCAAATCACATAGGAATTCAGTTTCGGTCACATTGAAGCACCTTTTCTCACAAAGTTTACAATAAAGTCCTGCAACAAAAGCGAAACCTTGGAGTGAAACATTTACATGCTCCTGGTTAAGTAAGTAAAGGAAAATTGAAATCAATTGCAGATATGATTGTTGGTAAAATAATTCAGCATTAGAGGAGTTATTACCAGATCCAAGATTAATTCATTGTGTTTGCTATAAAATTACAATTTAAATGAAAAATAAGTTAATTTCAAATTTGCACATACACAAAGGGGTCTTATTACATTTCAACAGAGTAACACATGATTTCTCCCCCCTTCCCTTTAGTTGGCAATAATACTATTAAAGCAGGTTTGTGGTCACATGTGGAGAATGATGCTTTGTTGCTGTTTTACTTTTACAACAAGTAAAGCAACTGATACCAACAGGTAAGTTAGTCTGGTTAACGTCTCAGGTCTGCCATACGTCAGTCCTACTAAATAGAAAAATTAAAAAGTGGAGCTTTTTTAGTTTTCCCTACGTAACTGTCTGTGTGGTTCTAAAGGCTAAATTTCTGGAATATTTTTGTCATGCAGTTTCAGCCAGCTCACCAGCAGTGTGATACTCCACACACCAGAAGAAATACCTAACCTGATCCTCTGCCATCTAAACAGAATTTAAATAACTGAAAACTGTAACTGTACCCATTAGGAGTCATTGACTAATTGTTTCTTAGGAATAGTAATTAAGCTCACTATTCTAAATTTACAATATAAATATACAGTATATTGATGATTAATTATTAGTAGCTTGTGATTTACACTTAGTTATTATGCAGCTGTTATTAGCCATATAATGAGTTCTGTTAACATCTGGTATAGCATAATAATTGTCCCAATTAGTGGGGAAACTAAATTGCTTTTGTGGAGACATATATAGAGGATAGTTATGCAGATAAGTACCTCCATATGTACTGGATGATTTTCATGGGTTTATTATTGTAATAACTGTGATTATTCTTTGTCTTTATTAAAAAAAAAAAATAATAATAATCTAGTTGAACATTCATTTTGATCTTTTTTTTTTGGCAGATCTTGAAAGGTGTTCACTTTTACAGCAGGGCAGCCAGGTATTGAATTTCAAAATTCAACTTCAAATATCTGATATTATTAGAAGCATTTGAAAAACTGCTAATTAAAAACGCTGAGTGTAAAGGATAGGCAAACAGTTTCAGTTAATAAAACATCTGCAATGTTAATACTGGGTATTCTAAATTGAGCTTCTCCTGAGTCATAAGATCATATTTAAGCCTATTGCTGCTGCCAAAAATATAAGCTAATATCTGCTTATTTTAATATCAGATGGTTCTGCATGCAGGCCATTTGAAAAGCAATTGTAGAAAAACAAACAGTAGGTCTGGATATGTAAATCGTTTCTGTGGTGCTTCAGAAAAGGAGTTCTATTCTTAGATCAGATACCCCCCCAGTTTTTATAAAACTGTCAAACTGTCATTAATACAATATATATTTATAATCTGTTACATGTTATTTGCTGTTTTTGGATTATAAATAGGCCAACGTTATCAAAATCAAAGACCTTTTTTTCCATGATCCAAATTCAGCTTTGCATATTTACCACATTGTTTCCAAAATCACTGCTTAGGCCTTTATTAGACTAATCAAAGTTAAATAATTTAACCTAAAAGGAAAAACTAGGAGGAGGGCATTTAGATATTGTAAATAAGAAAAGGAAAAAATAGTTATATTACATCCATTTATAACTATTGCAAAACATGAAATGTCGTAGAGTTGTTAAAAAATCAGTGTGCAGAGATCTCTTAGGGAATTTAATCCACCTTCAAGAGTCCAGCCTTTTTATACTTTCCTTCTTTTACATTACATTTTAACAGATGCCTCATTTCTGGGTGTTTTGGATAGAAAGACAGTCACGTTAGTCTAGATCTGCCATTGTTTATTTTATTTTGTTTGGGAAAAACACACCATGTGAAATGAAATTAATAGGATTTATATTAGAGCTCTTAGGTTTGATATGTACATATATATATATACTTGTTAAAAATTGTTTATAGAAACATTTAACCAACAATAGATGTTTAAGGACCTAAGTTCCATTAAGAAATTTAGACTATTTCCTCCAGACAAAACTCTGATTACCTAGCTCATTCAAACAATGTCAACTTTTGTTATCCTTCAACCCGAATCGATAACCAGTGTGAACAGGAATCGTAAAGAGAAACTGGAACCATATGTACGATGCCCCACCCTAATCCTTAAGATGAACATTGGGTAGATGTTTTAATTTGCATCAGTGTGATTGCATTGTTAATTATTTAATTGATGTACTGATTACGATCAATGTATTGTTATTTCTGACCTTTTTAGTAAATTTCTAGCTAATGAATTATTGATAAGACACAGGGGATGTACTGTATACCTTACACAGCATTGTGTTGCAAATACTGTATACTGTAATAATGTTATTCTAGAGAAAAAATACTTATAAGGCTGATTTTAGTAGATTAAAAGTTAACATTGACTATAAACATCAGTCTACGTGGGGTTTCCTGCTTAGAGAATATACAGTTTTATCTGGCTTGAATCTAAAACTTACGTTGCACTACATGATTGGCTGAATGTTGCCACATGATGTGAAACATAGTTGTTGCCCAGACAATGGTAATAACATCACGTAGCGTCCGTGCGCCGAGTCGGGAGCATCTGTATTGTTAGCGTGTCTAATGGCCGATGAAGTTTTACCTGATCAATAACATAACTGTAAAAAGAATGTTTATGGGGAACAAAGTAACTGCAAGACCAGTGTGTAGCTGGGTAGCGCTGTGGCTAGCTGTGTTCAGTAGTTAACAGGTTAGCCTCTTTTAGCTTGGTTAGGTAGCCATATTAAGCTACTATACTTCTAACTTTGTGTCAACAACAACTGTTAGTTTTCTATAAGCAGAATAACTGTTTTATTTGTCTAAAATCTCTATGAAAGTCATTTTAAGATACCCCCTTTGTCCTCCAATGCCCTTAGATCTTAGGAAAAAAAATAAGCTGAGACATTTTTTGTCACCTTGTTAAATGGCAGAGCTCAATCTTAGAAGGCAGTACTTTCCTTCAAGACTGACAATGATTGTTTTCTACTTTTGGCTACTTTAGATCACAGATGATATGTAAAATAATAGCAAATATATGTAATAATCTGTGAAACTCCAAAAGAGATTTGATCCTTAAGAAACCGGTGCAATACAGTTTTTACAAGTAAAGTCGCCATATGTTGACGTCATAAGAAGGGGCAGGGCCCGAGCAGATCTGAGCACCTGAGCAGATCTAGGACCTACACCTGGCCCTGTTACATGACAGAGAGAAATTTTAATTGAAAAGAAAGAAAAAAAGAAAGCAACTTTACTGAAACTGGTTTGGCTTTGCTGCTTTTCGCTGTAGGTTATGTTGGGAAAGCTTTTAATCCTCCATGTGCTTCGCCTGACTTTATTTTAAAAAAACTATTTAATATTGAAATTGAATTTCTCTGTTTTCTTCTCTTTGTATTGACTTCTACTCCAAAAGATATCGTAATGAATCAAGCTGAAAGTCAGCTGATATCAACCACGAAACGGTTTCTCTCTGTTTCTCCCTCCAAACAGACATCTTATTTTTCAGATTACTCCATCACTCTATGGTAACTCTGAACAGTGTTGTTTATTTGCCTTTGTCCAATTAATAGAAAAGTAACTCAGCTTTAATACTGTTTCCTGGCTAATTTTAGTAAAGCTATTTAGGACTTAGCTTTGTGTATTCTTTGCTTCTTTTTGTTTACATTTCTCATTTAACAGTCTTTTTTTAGCTTGTAAATGTCAATTTTGATCCACAGAGTTTACAGAAGTAATGTAGGTTAGTGCTCTGAACAAGTTTATTTCAGTCCATAAATGCTATTATGCTTATCAGCTGAAGAAATCCCAAGTGGAGTCTCTATAGAAAAGCACACTTTATTTTAAATAAAATTGTTATTTTTTGTATTTTTTAGAAAAATTTTCCCACTTATGATATTTTGTTTACCTTTTTTTATTTTTCACTAAACCCAATCCCACACTTTAGTTGCTAGCTTCATAATATTTTCAGTTATAACTTTTTTCCCGTTTATTTGCATGGAAAACGTTTTTAGAATTGAAATATTTGTCCTTCTTCCAGTGTTTATGATAAACCAGTCAACAAATATGTTCCTTCTGCCTTTTCAACAAAGAGATCCTGATAAACAAGTTTACATAAACACTTAGCATGAAGCATCAATAGATTAACATGTTTCTGCTGAATCCTCAGGGTGCTAATTAGCCTCATTTGGAGAAGTCAAACATATGACATGAAGACAGTTTAACAGTTTTCAGGGGCTTTGCTACAAAAATGCTCATATTGTCAGTGTTGGTTAGCAGGGAGTCGGACGATTTCACCCAATTACAGTAACTCTTCTAGAAGTTTAGCAAGAACAAAAAAAAAAAAATTAAAAAATGAATAAAAGAATAATTTTTCCTGGCCATTTTTTATGAGCAGATTTATTTGTATTAGATGAAGGGGTTACATCTCACTCTATAAGAGAAATTCTTTTAAAATAGAATTTGTTTTGTCCTAAAACAAAGATGAAATGATTAATGCGTTAGAATTTAAATGTTAGTCTGACTTGAAGTTACTAATTTGAGATTTTCTCTGAGGATCGCAGATTTTTATCTCGGTGAAAATTTTCAACGACTGCCGTCCTTTTCAAAAATTAGCTTCCTTCTGTGACTTTCAAAGGTTGGAAACTCAAGAGGACAAAGCAGATCAACTTCGCTGTGAGAGATTTAAGCTTTTTATCCCTGGTCATGTCTTTCAAAATGCCTCCAAAATCTTTGTGCTTCATATTCGATTGTTCTTCTCTCAGCAAAAACTTCCACACAAAGATTGTCTTTGTTACTGTGTTGCTTTTACTGACTGGAAAAAAAACAAGAGCTGTCAGTTTCCAGCCATCTGGTCTCAGGGTCAGAAAAGTTGATAACTGCCTTTTTATGGTCACTAACTAATCTCTCAGTGCTTCCCTAAATCAGCCAAATGTTATTGGGCTCCGATAAAACCATCTTTATTCAAGCGAGAACCTTGTTTGTGATACGAAATGAGGGTAAAAAAAAAACGAATTCAAAACACTATCGGTTTATATGTTGCTCACACACCAATGACTGAAATAAGGGGTGTTGTATTGATCTCGCATGTTAAGTCTCAGATAATCCTGGCATTTCTGTAATTCAAACAACACAGTAGTGGGTGCACTAATCTGCATATTTATGCTTCTGTAGAGAAACATCTGAAATACATTTAAGTGAAATGGAGATTATTATACAAGAAACATGAATTACATTTTGATATACAGGGGATCCACGGCTAAAGTGATTACACTTTCAGTCTGTTAATATAGTGATAGAAACTAATCCCTTTTTTTTTAATTAAATACTCAAGTAGATATCTTGGTATTTTTGATTCTCTGCTGTTTTGTTGGGATTAAATAAAGCACAAAAGGCAGAGCGAAGAACTACATTATAATGGACAGATTTAGATTATTGGTTTTTTATTCAGAACATCTGTGGAGTAATTAAAGTCCTGGTTTCTAAATGATCTTGGCAGTCCCCTGTTAGAGCGCCTCTCTGTGTGCAGCAGCATTATCCCTGTTTTGTTTCCAAACTATAAATATGTCCACTCAATCCCAATGCTATGCAGAGGCATCCAGAAACAGATGGTTTGTGCAGCCGGCCAGAGATTTGGGATCCCGTAAAAAAAAAAAAAAATCCTGGCATTCCTGCACTCTGGGCTGAAATCCCACCATGCACCTGTCCCATGCTGCCAGCCTGGCTTACCAGCGTTGCGTAGTGAAATTTCCTAGCTGTGTTTTCCCTCACATAGTCATTCCTCTAAAGACTCGCAAACTTGTCTTCACTTCTCCTCAGAGCTTAACAGGGTTTTACAGTTTGAAAACAGCCGAGACTGAATGGCCCTGTCAGACACTGCTCTCCAGGCTCTCAGCTTAAAAAAACTGACATAAGAGTAAAAATGAGAGTACAGCGTTTTCTCTGCTGGCTTCTTTATTTCATTCACCCCCACATCCCTGCACTGCTATTTTTTCTCTGACTTCTGGTTTCTCTTCCTCTCCCTGCCAGGCTCAAGACAAAAGGAAAGCCCTGGAGGAGACCAAAGCCTACACCACCCAGTCTCTGGCCAGTGTTGCCTACCAGATCAATGCCTTAGCAAATAATGTGCTGCAGCTGCTGGACATCCAGGCCTCGCAGCTCCGACGAATGGAGTCCTCCATCAATCACATTTCCCAGGTATAAAGAGCAGCAGTTATCTGCCCACACGTCCTTCCTTTGTTTCTTCAAGCTTCCTGAGTTGTTTTCTGATACATTTTTTGTGAACTATTTCAAATTATGTGCCATGTGCTGGAATTCTACACAATGCAGTGGTAGATAGCATGATTTTCAATTTACAAATGCATTTACCTACATAAAAGATGCATTCCATCTGATGTATTTCTGCATGACTGTAAAGGAAGCAATGACGAATTAATTCAGACCGATATGATGGAGGGTATGCCACACCTCCTCCTGCTCTCTGTCTCTTTCTCTGTCAGTCAGCGAATGTACGGCCCCCTCCCTCTGTGCTTCATTTAGCCTGTCAGGAATGAAGGAAAATCCTGACACCAGCACTCTCTCTATCTGTTTAGCATTTTCACCTCCCGCTGCAGGATAGAGTGGCTTTAGGTGCGGTCCGACGAGGAACAATACACCGCCTTTATCGACCCCGTTAAAGGAGCTCAGCTCCCAATCTGGTCTACCACTTGATATCCTTGCTTCAAATTTTATAGGTGCTTTCCACAGCTTAACTCTGACTAGCCATCCAGCGCAGCAATTTCTCGGTTATTGTGCTCACGCTCTGTAACTTGGAGAATTTCACACAATCAGAGCAGCAGTGATCCATAAAGATTGGGGGTTTTCAGGTTGTTAAAGAGCTGATGTACAGATTTCACTTTTTTTAATGTTAACCATACTATATAAAAATTTTTTTGGTGGAAAAATACTTGTTATAGGACATTTGATTATATAACGAATCGTAACATCTCCATATTGTGTTTGACCATTTCATCCTATACATTTGGCGCATGAAGAATTCAATTTAAAAATATTTAATTAATAACAAAAGGAAGTGAAATGTTGCAGTAACTCATGGATTTCTTTTTAACCAGTTATAAATGTTGATCTTCTGTCTTGCACTGGACCTGGAGAAGCCTCTCACTGAACACGCTGTTGTTGTTTAACAATCTTCTGATGTGGATGCTCCCTATTGTCCATAATGTGCCTTACTTTATGAAAATATATTCTTTGTCAAACAGAGCTAGTTAGTAAGTCAGAACTCCCACATATTGGGTGGGTTAACTCATATTTATAGTGTCTCAGAAATGTAGTCTTATTCATCTTGATATATAATATTATATTGCTCTTATGGCCACTAACCAATATTTAGTAAGATGATGGTTTATTTCTTTCTCTTTCCATTTGCACACCATGAAAAACAGACATCAGCCCGACTTTACTTCTCTGCACCCTGTGCTGCATTAAAACACTGTGGCATGACCAGAAAAAAACCCACATGTCCAATTTCAACTAGGGATCAACAGCCTTTTTTAGACCAATACCAACATCTTTATGCTGTATTTTATTCTTTTATAGTTTATTTTATTATTTTTAGCTATGTTCAGCACTTTGTTTTCAGCTGTAGTTTTTTTTAAAGGACTCTTTCCAATTTAAATGTTTAATGTAATACAATGATAAAAACAATGTTACACAAAAACAAAAAAAGCAGCAACTAAATTAAAATAACCTAAATAAGACTAAATGGTTGTTAATAACGGCCCAGTTTCACTTATAAAGCTGGTATTTAAAAAAAAAAAGAGCTAAATTGACCGATCTGTTAATGTAGATGTATTTTTCATCTCCAATATTTATGTTTTAATTATAGTTGAATAGACAAGGTAGTGCATAACCATGAAGTGAAAAGAAAACAGTAAATAGTTTTCAACATTTTCTTTCAATAAGTCATTCAGCCACTTTTAATTTGATACTCCTAAAAAATTCTGTTCCACCAAATGTCTCCGCCTGACGCCGCACAGCTCTGATGGGAGGATTGTTTGATGGAAGAATTATTAGCTTCAAACTTTAAACATCTGCTCTTCTGTGGCATTGGCAAGAACAAAACTAGTTGAAAGAAATATAGATAGAACTCCAGATTAAAATGTGCCTTCATTTATGTAGGACACATCATAATTTAGGTGCCTGAGATGAATGAGAACATGGTTTCAGGCTTGTCAGACCAGCTGGGTAGAGTTAAATTGAGATTTTCTCAGATTTAGGTTAGTTAGATTAATGTGTGCATCATAGTTGGTTAAATAGAAATCCACAAACTATGCATCTCTGGCTGTCATTTAGAAACAAGAACTGTGTGAATAACAGCTTGGACTTTAATTCCTATCAAGTTTTTAGATTTCAAATAACACCAAATACTTATTAAGCAGATAAAAGTGCTTAAACGGGTGTTGCAGTGGTGCACAGGTAAAGCTCATAACCACATATAGAGACTGTAGTCCCTGTTGCTGTTGTGAAGGGTTCAGGTCTCAACTTATTAACATCTGCAGCAGGTTCTCCACACTCTTTCTCAACCCTGTTTCCTGTCACCCGTCTTTCAAAATAAGGGTAACTAGTGCTAAATATAATAAAATAAAAACTTAGCGAGTAGTGAAAAATGTGCAAACTACATAATGGATGCTAATGCAGATAAAAACTTTACAAATAACATCTTAGATGTAAACATCCAGCAGCTGGGAGGAGGGGTCTGCAATAGAGCTTCTTTCGTGCACTGGGTGCAGCGACCTTCCATTGAAGGAACAGCTTTTGCAACAAGTATTATGCTGGTTGAAAATACTTGACAATGATGTTCTATTTGCTGCAGTCATTCTGTTTTTTTACCACCTGCATTGAGTTCAGGGGGCATTCTAGGACAAACATTGACACCCCAATCAGTTTTTCTAAGTATTTCATCTTTGCTATAAGTAAGCTGTTGCTCCAACAAACTAAGCATATTGATTTATTAGAACAGCTTAGTCAAAATTGAGACCTAAATGTTATTGAGGACTTGTGGTAAGACCTTAAAATAGGTGTTTACAGAGGCTGAAACTTTAATATCAGCAAAAGATGGTTATGCAAATGCAAACCACATTTTTTCTGATTTTTATTAGCAATATACAAATATTTTTCTTTTACTTTACAGTTAGCTGCTACATTGAGTTGGTCTATCACGTTAAGTTCATAATAACCCACTGAGGATTGCAGTTGTAACATGAGACAGCCGGAAATGGCACAAGGGGAATGAATGCTTCCGAATGGCACCGTTCAGCCTTCTAATACAGGCCTTTTTGCTGCTTTGATTCAGCATTCAAGTCTTTCTGTGTCAAAGGAATTAAATGTGAACTTCCAGCTTAGTTTAGCTGCAATGGTTAAAATGAGATTAGAGCGAGAAGCAAGCCAAACATTGCTGCCAAGCCCCAGCTTCATTTAAAAAGCACAAAACAGACGAGGCTGTGACAAAATAATACACCAACAGCTTCAACATCAATGCGCTCACTAAAGCAGAGATGCTAATCACATAAAATATCTTAAAATATCTGGTTGCTATCAGTGTTAAGGTTGGACAAAACAAACGTGCCGTGGTAGGGAGCTTTTGGTTTATTTTCCTGTATTTTGTTCCCCATAAGTGTTGTCCATTACCTCAGTTTCACATTGTCCAATTGTCTCCAAGGAGGATCGACTTGCTGGAGGCTTATTAGCTTAGAAAATATGCTTCAAAGTAAAACCATTCAAATATCCAGGCTACATTTATGATTTTTTTTTAAAGGGTTTCTATTTGCTCGAACTTAATTTATCCATCACCAAAAACAATTTAACATAGTTGGCTACTTTGTTTTGCCTAAAAGGAGATTTATTAGGCAAAAGAGACCCAACGGCGATCACTACCCTTTTACCATCTGCTCCCAGAAACACATAGCAGAGCAACAACAGACATCCAGATGTCTCCCAGTGTAAAGATTACAAAAGAAAATGAGATTGAGAGAGCAGGAAGGGCAGACGGAGTTGTGTCGTCAGCGATTAGGTAATAGTTATTACGCCTGAAAATTTGACACACATCATCACATATGTTACAGCCTTTGGCGAGCAATAAGTGCTCTGGGGAAATGTTGAAGTGGAGATGACAGTCAGTTCCTTGTTTCAGGATTACTGTATTTGTTTTGTTGTGGAAATTGAGCCTAGACACAGGATGGATGTTTACAGCAGCGGTTGTTGCTGAGAAACATGCCTACACTGTGTTGGAGTAGTTGTAAGCCCTATGAGTTGATCCTCTAGCTGTTTCCCTTCCCATTTTTTCTCTACATTGTTTCTTTAATTATAACATGATGCAAGAATTCTATCATACAATTAAAATTTTGCTCTTTGAGTTTTTTTTCCCTCTGTTCTTCTTATTTGTTTTTCTCACTCGGTTTAATCTTCACCTTAGCTCATCTGTTACTGACAGGAAATGGGAGGGTCTTTTCTCTTACTTCCCAGCCGAAGCTGGGTGTGTAACTTTGGCTTCCTCTACTATAAAACTGCCCAGCTGGTTCTCTAAATTTAACTCATGTTCAGCAAGAGACTTCAGATCAGGCCAGTGCAAATTAGCAACACCTACCAAAAATATCCACTCATTCCTATGTGCATAATGATACACATTTATTTTAAACCACATATTAACTGTTTAGAAATGTGGAGTCATCAAAACATTTCTTCAATAGAGCAATGTTACATATCTGGACACAATAAAGAACAACGCAGTTCTAACCAGTTAGAGAAAAACATCAGCTGAAAAACAACTTGACATTTTGTAAAAAATTGTATCTTTCATGGTATCTCAAAAATCCCTAAGTCATTGTTAAAAAGAAATGATTCATTTTTCTTCACAATGTTGCTTCAACTCCTTGAGGTTTGCAGGGTTTTCCTTCCGTAAAAATTCTAAAAATATCCACAGGACTTGGTTTCCAAGATTTGAAGACGAAGACCAAGTCCAGTGGATATTTTTAGAATTTTTACGGAATGACTATGACCTGGATGACTGAGAACCTTCATCAGCATATTTGCAGGGTTTCTTTGCTGTCACTACAGCTCTTAAATGTCTTAATTAGGAATTGGTGGACTTCAAATTGTATCTAATTTTGTGATATAAAGTTTGCTGACAATACCAGAGAGAGTGGGAAAAAAGTCCAACAGAATTTAGAATCCACAGTATTGGCAAGGATGTTGTGATACAATATTATCATGATATTGAAATACCACAATATATTGTAATATTCTACCCAGGTAATATCAAAATGAATTGCAGAGATAAAAAAGCAAGTGCTGTATATGTTTATCATAAAATATTGATCATTCAGTTTTTTAGTAATTTTGGTAGCCATGTTATTTGGGGTTTGAATCAGGCTTTATCTCAATGTGTGTCCTAACCCCTCACTTACTACATAAAGGAGGACCATATAGTGGACTTCATAGTGAACTCAGTCAACTGACCGTTCAGACAGATGAGCACTGCTATCTGTTGGTCATGTGACTCTGGCTCCGACTCTGGCACTGTGCCTGTGCCATCTTTGTTCTTTTTTGACGCCAAAACAAATCCCATGATGCTTTGCAAGGACAGCTATTGCAAAGGATTCTGAGACATATATGCTTGTCTAATGACCATTGATGTACACTGCTTGTCAAGGTGCATTGAGGGAAATTTTGTGTCCACTGCTTTTTCATCCACCAGACATTTGGACACCATATAAAATGGCATAACACCATAAAATGTTACTGACCTGGCTAACTCCTACATAGTGCTCTTTAAAGGGGTTAAGGTGGACATTTACGTCTGCCACTGTGACTGCCTCTATTAATTCATTTCAGTTTATTTATATAGCGCCAATTCACAACCCCCCATCTCAAGGCACTTTACAGATACAATTCAACCAGATCATACAATCAAAGTGATTCAAAGTTTTTTATCTAAGGTAAATCAGTTGATTGCATCGACTGATTGACTCAGGGCAATCTCTCACGCAAAAAATGTATAGAGCGAAGGTGGAGAGAAAAAACTCCCTTTAAACAGGAAGAAACCTCCAGCAGAACCAGGCTCAGTGTGTGAGCGGCCTATGATGGGCCCTTTTGCTGCACCGCACAGCAAAAGGGCTCCAATTAGCCATCTACCTGAGCCGTGGTGTGCGCATTTCATCCCAGTTTTTAGAGAAAAATGTTTTTTTAGAAAATCTGTATTTTTTGGTTCCTTAAAACGAGCTCAAATCGTAACATTTAACCAACTATTTTGCACAGTTACAATCTGTTGTTGTTGTGTTAAAATCCTTTATTAAATTTCTTCTATGAAGGACACTGTGCATTAAAGTATATCTCCGCTTTGTTTTCTTCTTTAAAAGAACATGGTCACTGATATCTTTGTTTAGATGAGAAAATTCATTTTCCTTTAGAATTTTTTTTAATCTGGCCTTGCTCAGTAGTATAATAAGACTATCTCCTTGCTGTTATTGACCAGACAAAATATAATTAAGCAGCAGCACAAAGTTTTAATGCATATAGAAAATTCTGATTAGTTTCAACCAAGATAAGCTTGTAAAAAAGCTAATTTTTATTCTTATTTGCACAGACTTTAGTTAAAATGCACACCATTACATTTATGGACAGTGGAAGTAATGGAGGATTGCTAGCTCACTATAAAGAGGTTGTGGTTTCATGGGAACTCAAATAGTGTGGTGTGTATCTGTGTTGTATCCTAACCTTGAAGCAGCAGTCCTTCCTGATTCTCTGGAGGAAGGACTGCTATGCTGTTAGCCAGGTCAGTTTAAAGCAGTTATGTGTTAAGCTAACTGGGCTAACAGCTATGCTATTTAATAAATCTATATAAAAGTACTTCATTCAGTTTAATTTCTATAAACAAAGGACAGTAAAAAATTTCAGTCCCTCGCTGTATATATTTGCTGTCTTAAAGGATGGAGTTTAGGGGCATGCTATAAATACCGCTAATGTTCCAGGAAATTCAGCTGTGTTGTTTAGATCAGTATGCATGCTAAACATAAGAATTCCTAAGGGAATAAGCTTTTCTACATGACGCCTACAAATGTAATTTTATCTTACATAAAAACCGATCAAGACAAGTGGCATACTAGTCTGGATTGTCCAGCGGTCAGCTGCTTAGTTAGTTCAATCAGCTCAGTTTTCCCTGATTTTGTGTCTTTAAACATATTTTTATTCTCTCCCAATCTTTACCCAAAAAAGTCCTCATGATATCCTGGATGTTTTTCCGTTGCCTTTTACTAGCAGAAAGCCATAGTATTAAAATTAGCTTTTTTTTTGTCTCTATGCTGCCCCCTCTTGGCGACTTAAGAGGTGTTTGGCAGCTTTGTAGGTGTTCTTATTCAATTATCTATCTACCTATTTAGCTGGTGTGACATGGAAACAGACCTAATATCTGTGTCATTCTAGGAGCACTCTTTTAAAAGTGAAGAATGCATCACAAACCGAGAATTAAGCCCAAAATTCTTTATCTTTGGACATGCAAAAAAAAAAAATACAGCGCATACAGGGTCAAAAACAGTATTACTTTATGCTATGCAATCCTCCTGCCATCTGTACATCCATCCACCTAAAAGCTCAACAGGAAGGAAGCCTTTCAACATAAAGGTAGAATTCACAATCAAGATAACCTGCACTGATTTTAATCTTACTTACTTATTACATGACCATAACAAAGGTTAAAGACAAAGGTATTGCACAACAAACTTAGATATTCCTATAACCTAAATATTTCTTGTTTATGGCTCTGACCCTAGTCAAAAGTATATGCTTTGATTTAACATGAATAAAACATTGAACAAAGGACAAAGTGGTGGTTTGCAAGGCTGGGTATCAAATCAAAATTCAAGAAATAAATATTTTCCAATTCTAAAGATCTGAAAGGAATTCTTTCCTTTTTCTTGCCTGAACATTTATTCACTGCTAGAAAAATCTGCAGCCTTGTATTAGTCAATTAACTTTGTTTGTGATCTCTCATATGATGAACTTAAAATTGTTTAGAAACAGACTTTTGCCCTTAGTCAGATTGATCAGCAGCTGTTATTTCTTCTCTTGAGTTATTACATCTGCCCTTTGTCCTTGCATTGTGTATATCTAATGTAGACAAAGATCAACATTTTTCTTCCTATGTTCTTCAAAAACAGTAGGGTTTGCATAATTTTTCTATAACCTGCCTTTACATCTTGGTTTAGTTTTAGCTAAAGCAAAATACAATCTGTGGTAGTTTATCCGATGTACTGTATTTAGCTAGCTGAACAGGGTGCTCTTACTTTTTTACTCTTGCTTCATTCATTAAGAGCTTAAACCCAGACCTGGTTCAGTGCCTGTCTCTCTTTAGTCGCATGTTCTCCTTAGTCCTGCCTCTGTGCATCACTCAGCCGTTCCATTTTCATCCATCATTCATAGATTGAGGGCCAGTTCATGCAGCAGACTGCTGTGAGTGATAATGACTAAAGCCTTAGAGGAGATGTAGGTCATTGGTATTTTCAATTAGTCCTGGTGTGAAGGGCCAAAGGGGATCATTGTGAAAATTGCTGTAGAAAAACATCATGAATCTGATTTATTAGATGGATGTTTACTCATTTTACTGTGGTTAAAAGGAATGTTTCTTTAAGTCGTTTTAGTGGTTCTTAATGTGTTCCTCGTAAAATGTAAATTTACTATTTTTACTACAGTATGTTATTATTGTATCATTAAAGTAATTACAAAAAAAGACTTATTTTCCAAGCTTTTTCAGTACAGTGTCAGAAAGAGCATTGAGTTTGAGGCTTTATATCATTAAAGTCATTTATCAATATAGTCGTAAATAAAAATAGATAAAAAAACTCAAATGAGTGTCATAATATGAAGTACATTCTCTTGGCCACACCCCGGTTTAACAGTTAATTTTTTTTCCAGAAAGGTTTTGTTGCTGCCTGGTGGTTCTGTTTTCCATGCTGTCATCTACAGCTCAAATCTGATCTGTTCAAAGAATCTTCAAAGAAGACATTGATGGTGATGATGATAATGATGATGATGGCTTTATTTGTCCCAATGCAAATTGATTCACAGCATTACAATGCGTTTACAAAAACATGTACAAAGACATAAACTGCAGGGAAGATTTTTGTACTGCATAACAGTCCAATCCCACCCAATGTGAAGGAAACATTTGTCCTTTTCTGTGAGGACCGAGGAAAGCTTTACCTTCGTCCTGAAGTGAGCAGCTGAAATAAGGAGCTTGGGGA
>NW_015150616.1:180740-218494 GCF_000732505.1 Cyprinodon variegatus
CTAACTTAATGCATTACATCGACACACTTACCATAGCTCTATAAAATGCTTTAAGGATGCTGGTAAAGAGTGGTGCTTGTTTTACTTTTCTCAGAAAGTGACGTTCACTTGCTTAGTGATCATGTGAGATGCCCAAATATTTGCTCTTCAAAGGTTCTCCAGTCTCAAGCCATTAAATGTGGAAAAATATGTTTTGTCACATCCAACAGGTAGCTCCTTTGCTTCCGTCCCTCTACATATACTTTATCTTCTGTTTATCTTTTGCAGACGGTGGATATTCACAAAGAGAAGGTGGCCCGTCGAGAAATTGGCATCCTGACCACCAACAAGAACACCTCTCGCACCCACAAAATCATCGCCCCGGCTAACATGGAGCGGCCTGTGAGGTACATCCGAAAACCAATTGACTACACGCTGCTAGACGACGTGGGACACGGTGTCAAAGTAAGAGAAGACATTAGAAACAAGTTTGTACACCTAATTAATCAATGCTTTTTAGAATTTACTCACATGCCCAGAGATGAGAAATTAATCCAGAATGTTCAAGGGTTTCTGTGCAAAATAAATCTGATACAGTATAAAATTGGTCTATGTACCTTTTGGAAAAAAGATAATTGTAAAAAAAAAGAAGAATATTAGTAATTCAAGATTTAATTCCTCATTATTATTATTCTCATCCATCCATCCATCCATGCAACCAAATATCTAACATAGATTGTGTACATTGATTCCTACATTAAATTGTGTAGAAACACTTACTACACTTCTCTGCAGTTTAAGATTAGTAATCTATATGGGTTAGATGCTGAGTTTATCAATCAATCTTTGTTTGAGTCCTGCAATGTCTAAGGCTGGAAGTTATTTAGTGTGTGGGTGTTTGTGTGTGAGCACAAATCTTTTCCAAGTGTTACTCAAAGCATTACATTCACTGTTTAATCAAAGAAAAAGAAAATCTTTTAGCCTTCTTCCGTCCGTTTTTCTATCCGTTCTCTCCATGATCCATCCTCTCCTCTGCCTTCTCATTTCCTCTGCTTTTGAAGGCCGTGCGTTTGTGCTTGTGTGTGTGTACAACCGGTCATGTGCATAATGTGTTCGACTCGGCCTATGCGTCGTTCTCCCGCCCCCCTGGGTCTGTCTCTGTTGAGATAGCGGCTGTCTGCCGATTTTCAAACATCCGCTGATTCAAATTCAAAAGCCACTGTCCTCTCCTTTGAGAGCTGGCTCACAGTGAGGCAGATTTGGCATGGCTGACTATGCAAATCAGGCATCATTCATGGACACAAGAGATGGTAGATCTCTGTAGAAATCAGTGCAGATCATTTGAGGTGCAAAAAGGCTCGTCGTTCTTTTTTATCAGAGGTTGGCGGAGCTCAGAAGTCTGTAAAATCAAAGATTAGTATTCTTTGGTCTATTTGGAAAATATGTGTCAGTTTTTCAGACCATGACCTTTTTGAGCCTTTTTTTTCTCTTGCATTTTTAAAGGGTGTATTCATATCTGCCACATTTGGTTTGCTTTATGCAGAGTTTGTTTTCCTCCTTGGAAACTAACTCAAGCAAACCATGGTCTGGATTAAACAACCCACTTTATGGAGTGGTCCAGGTCACTGTGGTTTAGTTCCCTGTTGGTCTGAATACAAACCAGCCTCAATCAGACCTAACTACAGAAAATATACATCTGTTTGGACTTAACAAGCCACCATAGCAGTGGGCTTACCTGATTACCATCTGTTGCTTAGTAACACAGAGTAACCTACTCTTGCATGTTTCAAAAATGAAAAAAATAGAATGTCTGAAACCTATGCTGAATTAGTTGCTATTTACACAATTATTTCATAGCTGCAGAGAAGAGAAGTTTGCTGAAATGAGGTGCTGCCCACATACCATCAACAAGTTTCCTTCACTTCAGGGTCTGTGCCTGAACCTTGGGAATCAGAACTGGGAAGTTGGAACATACTGTCCAAGGTGATAGCTTTCCAAGTTCCCACTTATGGACACCAGTATAGTTCAGTTATTGTAACCCAATGTTACAATAACAGTGACTAAAACAACTGTTATACACCGTATTGTATGCATTGTAAACATCAATTTAAAGGGGAATGCCGTTTTTTTTTTTACATTGGGCCCTTGATTTTACGTTATTACATCATGTTCTACTCACCCATATGAGTTTAGTGTCATTTTGAGCTGTTCTGAAGATATTCCGTTAGGTTATATCCAATTAACGTCTTCCTATGGGCAACGAGTTGAAGGCACAAACTAAACTGTTCATAATTTATTCTTTATGGTACGCCAGCATTCATAACATGTAATCACTGTCCACCAGACATCCGCAGTTATATTTTTTATATTTATATGTTTTAAAAACAAAGTGGCGCGAGTATATGGGTGAGTAGAACATGATGTAATAATGTAAAATCAAGGGCCCAATGTAAAAAAAAAAAGGCGTTCACCTTTAATATCTTGTCTTATGAGCATTGAAGAGTAGTGATAAAGAACGTCAAAGGACAGTTTAGTAACTTTTGATAGTTGCAGCAGCCATCTTGAATGCTGAAGGGGTGTCAAGTTAAAGTTTTCTTACCCAGTTGTCAGAAATTCAACACTGATTAGAACCATATCACAGCATCTGTCTTGCCATGTTCATTTTTGTCCAGTTGGAAGCAATGCTCATCACACGCATGGCTTTATTACACTCGATACACATTTGCAGGAAGTACAATTTTAAAGCTACGGGTGTCCTGATACCACTTCCAATACAATACTTATATTACAGCTTGAAGCGATACCGATATAGACCTATGACCATATCAGCAGGAGTCATACTTGCTTTCATCACATATTTTTTACTGTCTTGTGTAGAAAAGATTTGATCAAGTGATTACTGAAACAAGAGAACAATAGTCAACAAACCCTATGAGAACAACTGACCCATGTAATATCAACCAATGATTGAAATATAGGACCAATATAAGATATTAGTATTAGATCAGAACATCCCTTGTTGAAGCAAACTGTATTTTGCTTTAAGTTCAGGCTATCAAACATGATAAAGGAAGGACCAAAGGAATTTCCTTATGTGAATTCCCCCCTAAAATCTTTTTCTCTTCTCCTTCCAGCTATGTGTGTGTATTAAATAGATCCATATGGACAGAAATACCAATCACATTCCAATCCCTCCCATCTCCTTTCTTCTATACACATCTGGGAATAGTTCAGAAGCATCGATACTCATTTCTACAGCTCTCCTTTGCCGAAATACTGTCGTATAAGCTGTATATTATTTGCATATGTAATTTTCGTTTGTACTTTCCATTCATACATTTCCTGTGTGATAGTAGCCTATTAGCACTTCATCCCTGCCGGCTGTTTCTCTTAAACTGTAGCAGATTCCCCCGACTTCTGGAGGCGTTATCTTCCTTCTCCTACCTTTTTTCTTCGCCAGTATGGCTCAGCCAGAAAAAAGAAAAGAAAAAGGAGCTGGAAATTCAGGCACATTCACTTATGCTCTTCTCCTCACTGCAATAACCTTTGTAAACATTGCTGGGAGTTACCACAGCGACAGATTTTTAAACACTTTACAGCGTTGATTGTCTGCTGTTATTTATGACTCCCTCAGACCTTCGTGGTTCCAGGCCTATAGAAAGGCTTAAGACATCAGCAGTTCACATCAATCAAACTGCATGGAGAAAAAAAGGTCCTTAGGATGAGAACGAGCATAGGGTCTAATTGACTTAATTTAATGACAATCCATCTATTTGATAATACTACTGGAAAGAAAGACGTACTAGGAATTTCAGGCCAAAATGTATTTCTTAAAATATTTTATTTATTTATCCTCTCAAAACCCACTGGTTTTAAAGCGTTTAGATATAATAACTCAGAATGCATGAAAATTACGTTGTTAAAATGTTATACCAATATAGACATGTTGGACATCGTTTAAAAGCTTAAATTCTCCACAATTCAACCCCCTAGTTAATGTTATGGACATAGCGAGCACAGAAGCACAATTATAGCAGCATTTCGAAATGTAGCATGACAAAGCAGCCACAACAAGTAAGCATGTCTTTATTACTGCTGTTCAAAAAGACTTATTATTTTCTAGAATAAAAACAAAAATTTTGAGTTAGTTTTAACTGATGCAGCTTGGGCTGCGTTTTACTCACCCAATTTCCATGTACGTATATATTCAGAAACTATAAAGTGTTAGCTTTCAAATAATGTTTCACACATGTAATTCGGGCTTAGATTTCCTCAGTTATTTGCTTTTCCCTTTGGGTATGCAAAATAGGCGAATTTCCCAGAAACTAGGTGGATATTAAGAGGTTATTATTAATTTTGACAACTTTTGATAAGAAGAGCTACCCTCCCATCCACTATGTTCCCAATGTTTTACTAATTAAAAAAATAAATCATCTATTTCTAGGAGCATTAGAATTGAAAAATTTTTTGCATACTCTATTCACTCAGAACAGCATCCAGGTTACTGTTTTTAGTCTTAAGGTGATCATTCAACCAACCTTAATTAGCTTTCACAGTATGTATATTTAAGGCTTTTATTTTGAAGGTTTGGAGAAGGTAGATTATCAGCTAACCCACTAGTTTGGCAATGTCAGAACATTTGCTTGTCTAAGATTAGTTGCAAGCCAGCAAGTATCTGCAGGAAAAATCAGACGTTGTTCTATAATCTGAAATTTGAATAAAAGTAACACTTGATGCTCTTTGGAGCTTGACATTTTGAAACTTTACTTTCATTTAATTTCACTCTTACTCAAGTCACCCCCTAAAAGAACTTTAAACTGTAGGAATAAAATTTAAGTAGATTTGAAATTTTTAACTTTGCAAAACCATGATACTAATTAACAGCCCTACCTGGCTGAAACATTTTAAATCATGCTGATGATACAATGTAAAAGACGCTGTTATTTTTCAATGCATATATGGTACAGCAAACAGGAATGAAAATTGTTTTCAGACTTTGAGGTCAAATTCTTTAGTTTGTCAAAGTTTTTAAACCCTTTCCATGAGCGCCATTTTTTGGTCCATCTCTTCCTGAATACTCACCCACTTAAAAGATTTCCCCTCTGCTATGTATTTTCTCTGTTTTTGGATGTCAGCTCTCAATGCGGTTAGATGGAGATTCATAAGACTCAGACTTATGAATCTTATGAAAACTTACTTTCTTCATTTTTTGACAATTCAATTCCAATAATTTTCTTTCTCATCAGTTTGTAGTTAATTTGAATCAGGGTATTACTTCATTACGTATATACTTTTGCCTACTAGATGGTGTCAGAAAGTATTTAATAATTTGTTGGTTGTGTTTAATGGATTAGGCTGTAATCAAGGTTTGGTTTTTCTGGGGAAATTAAAGCAAAAAATGCATTAATGACTGATTACAAAAATATTGACAAGCGCATTTTTTTCCCCAGATAGGAACTGGTTGAATTTTTCCATAATAAATAAAATGATCTTGCTATCTCTCAGGTTATATCTGTCTAATATTAGGATTTGACTGTGGAGTCCCTCGGGTTTAGTATCTGCGAGAAACTTTTTTATTTCATACATCAAAATTAATAGTTCATATACGATTCCAACTTCAAGACCTGATTCACTCCCGAATATTAAGATTCAGAATCATTATTTTTAACTATTACCCGAATTACATGATTGTGTAGTTATGCAGCTTATTGATACTAGTATTAAATTAACATTCAACAGCAAATTAATGGTTAATGGTGGCTCTGAGGACAGAGGGAAATGGATTTTTTTTTTTTTTCACATTTTTCTGTAGTGATGCGAATCAATCTTTAGCGAATAATATGAGAATCGGTTTAGGATTGGATTTTTTTTAACACAGCCCTAGTATTTAAGTATGCTTGTTTTGCAGATGAAACCAAACCAATTTGTTCTACTGTGTTGAAAGTTCAAGATTTATCAAATTATATGTATATGAATCAAGACTAGGCTTAAAAATGTATTGCATTAAAAAAATACAGCCTTAAGAATTTAATTGAAAAAGTCGAATTGATCTTTCCTCTGAAAATAATTTCTTTAAACACTGCTTTAAATGTCTTTTTTGGATGTCAAAACTAGTTGAAAATTAGTTTATTTTTCCTTGTATAAAGTTTTAATTTCCTCTTTTTTTCTTTCACACGTCACTAAGAAACAGCCTTGCTTTATATAAAACCTAACCAAGCTTTATTACTTGTCTCCTCTTTACCTGCTTGCACTCAGTGGCTTAAAGCCAAGGTAAGAGAATGCTTTGTGTCTTTTTTCTTTTCCATTTGCTGAATGTACAATAAGATTGTGATCCTAAAGCTTTTAAACTTTTAATCAATTTAAAACATGTATAATTAGTGTTTAAATGGTTATCTTCTTTGATGATAACTTTAATGATAAATTGCTTCTATGTATGGAAGGGTTTTTTGCCAGTTGACAAGAGCAGGACCAAGTTAAAATTACAGAACAGTCTTTTTTTGCATGTATTTAAATATTAAACTACCGGTACCAGATCTGCAGAAAGTTCATCATAAATGCTGATTTCTCTTCTTCTTTCATATTATTATTGCTATGAATAAGCGTCAAATGTCAGTAAACGTCCATAACCTCTATAAAGGCTCTGAGGTTTTTGCTTCTCCTCACCTCAAACAGTTTAGAGTCTTTATTTGGCTTAGATAAACAAGACTATGTAAAAACCTCTGATTACCTCCCATTCTGCTTCTATAGCAACATGGGAACAATGCAGCAGGACGAGGAGGCACCCTTTCCAGGACCAACCCACCCTCACAGAAACCCCCAAGCCCCCCTATGGCTGGTCGGGGTACACTTGGGTAAGAAGATACTACATATTAAAACAAGAGACTGATCATTTATTTTTCTCCATCCTGTCCAAATGGGGTTATTGAATTTTGTTTATTTTCCAAACCTTTTTTTTTTGTTTATTCTGAATTTTAAACCTCTTTTCTCTTCCTTGCTTTGTCTTAATCCAGACGTAACACCCCATATAAGACTCTGGAGCCTGTGAAGCCCCCAGTGGTTCCTAACGACTACATGACGAGCCCGGCCCGACTGGGAAACCAACACAGCCCCGCACGCACAGCCTCACTCAACCAGAGACCCAGGACACACAGGTAGCAGCACCAACATGCACACCTATGGCTGAAATAAAAGCTTGCCTGTCACCAAACTCCGGTACCAAAGAAACCTTTTACATACAACATCTGAACCTGTTACCATAGCAATGAGGCAACTGTTATTTCAGAACAACACATTTTGGAGTAAAGACAGGCTATTGTGTAATTTGGTTTCCCTGATATTATCTTTTCTGCTGTTTCTGCAGTGGGAGCAGTGGAGGCAGTGGTGGCCGGGAGAACAGTGGAGGCAGTGGAGTTGGGATCCCTATTGCTGTTCCCACACCTTCTCCCCCCAGTATGGGGCAAGGTGAGTCCCAACAGCTGAAAGATTGAACAGCTTCTTTGCATATCCGTCTGTGTTCTCTCACTCAAAGATAGAAACACTCTTCCTCTCCCTCAGTGGCACCCTCCTCTGCATCGGTGCCACAGGGTCCCGGCTTGGGTCCTATCCCCATGTCCCAGTTCGGCACCATCTCTCGCCAGATCTCCCGTCACAACTCTTCCACCACTTCCTCGGCCTCCATGGTATCGGCAACAGGCACCTACCGCCGTGCGCCCTCCGTCTCCTCCCAGCAACCTCACATCAACGGTGGCCCGGCGTTTCAACCAAATCCAGGTCCATATTTTGTTAGAAAACGTTCCTTTTAGAATCAAAGACAGATTATTATTTTTTTTTAATCATAATACTGGTTTTCTTGTTGGTTTTATTTGGATTTTATATGTCTGATCCTCAAATAAGGTCATAACCGTAAAAGAAGAAGGGGATATAATACACATTTTTGAGAACAAACATCTCAATAAATGTGGCTTAGAGTTGCATTCAACCTGAAAAAGATAGGATTTATAATTTAGAGAAGCAGCCAAGGGACCCTGGTTAGCTTCGGAGGAGTTGCACAACTCATGTGGAACAATCTTTTTGCATGAAAACCAGGTCATTTACTCAACCAATCTGGTTCTTATAAAATATGGCAAAAGAAAACAACAACATGTCCAGAGTAGTGTACTATGGGCCTTGTAGGGGACACAACAATAATTTGGAAGAAGGGTCTCTGTCCTGATATGACCATAAAAACACAGCTGATGTCCAGCAACTATCCAGCTTTTGTGATATTTGTTTTAACATTATTTCATATAGATTTAAGACAAAACACATCTGGAGGGAAACATGTCTTTTAGGAGATGAAGCTGGGCTGGTAGGGTCAGAGACACAAACAGCAGCTAGACAAAGGGAAACCCAGGACACATGCATAGAATAAATCTTCGCCTGCGTCACTCTTAGCTGTTCTCCTCTAATGGCTCCTGTCTCAGAGGACGACCATCATTCTTGGCAGAAAACACAGAAGGAGGAGGCTGTCTGTCTCATGGCAGTCCCTGCGCTGGAGCAGCTGAGCTGGCCTAAATTGACTCTTGGATTTGCAGCAGTCAGTTTTTGATCACAGGAAGCAGCTTGTTGGTTTGACACGTTTTAGCTGCGGATGGATGTGGCTCACAGATGACAGCAGGCCTGAGTAATAAGGTGTTACATCCCAGTGAGACTGTAGACGCCCTTCCATTACATGTGATTTATGAGTCAGCTAGCGTGTCTTAGCCTGACATCATGTCTTTGAGTGTTTGCCTGTCCGTTTAATCCGCTTTGGAGGCTTTTTTTGTCCTTGCATAATTGGAGGAAAGGTATTTGTGAAATAAAATCTTACAATTTATCCCAACAAACAGTTATATTATTTAATTGACAAAGAATTCATACAAATGCTCCAGCCTTCCGATTACTTTTTAGAATACAAGAAACAGTTTTTTGAGCTCCTGCCGCTGCCCTGGGTCCGGGTGTGTAGCAGCCCTCTGCTTTACTCTGTGTTTGAATCTTTTGGCAGGGTCCAGTATCCTTCTTTATTGAATTATAATTAGAACAATTAAGACAGATCCTCAAACTGAGATTTTCCTTTTAGATCTGAATGCCTAAATGAATCACTCAGCATTTCTTCCTGCACCGTTTAACTTCCTCAGAGCTTTTTTTTTGTAGTCTTTCTTACCACGCTGACTTTCACTCCTCTGTCATGTCCTTCTTTCATCTCCATCCTCTTCCCTGTCCGCCTCCGCTCTCTGCTGCTTCCTTTGCTTCTTGCCTGGGTGTCGCTGCTTCAGTGTCTGTGAATCCTCCGCCTCCTCCCCCCATGGTCCAGCTGACCCCACAGATCCCTCTGACCGGCTTCGTGGCCAGAATGCAGGAGAGCAGTAAGTACGGCATCACACTCTAAACATGCAGACGTGCCAGTGAGGAAACACATTTAGACGTTTGCTATCACAAATGGATGGCCGATTCGTCTCCTTTACGCTTTTTCACTCAGCTTCAGTAAAACTACCTTTACTCAGCCTGCAAAGCTGCTGGCGGAGCATCCTCTGATGTCTGGAGGTTACCATAGTGATGAATCAGCCTGAATCCTCTACTGTCTGTCCACTAGAGGTAGAAAATGTGACCTGATGGCTTGTCCTGATTTCCCAACCTGTCTTGTTTGTCTGCAAGGCATCACATTAAATCTAGATCTTTTTTTTATGTCATATTTAAAATGCTTTTCTCCACAGCTGCTTCTATCAGTATTTTCTCTGTTTTTATGTAGAGTCGGGCTTATCAGTAAATACAGTTCCTTCTGAAAGTCATTGAACCTGTTTGCAGCAATAGAGCCACACTTGTTTGATTGACAGACGCAATAAAAGTGGTGCAGAAAGGAATAGTACAACTTGTTTATAAATGCTTTTTAAATACAAATCTAAAAATTGTGACATGTGTTCAGCCCTTTTGAGTCACTGCTTTGCTGAAAGTCCTTTATGATTTTTCAGTTTGGAACTTCATTTCCAATCCAGTTTTCCTAAGAAATTAGCAAGTCAGGTAGAATCAAGAACATTTGTCAGCATCATTTTTCAGGATTTGCCACAGATTATCTGATTTAATTGATTTGATAATCTTTTACTGATTATTCTAATACATAAACAGGGATTGATAGCTGTCCTATCCTATCCTCTGGCTGTATATTTAGGGTTACTCTCCTTCACGCAGGACTCAAGTCTTCTGCACCCTTACACAGGTTTTCCGTTCAGGAGAAAGCATCTGCTGAAGCATCCACTATACATGATGCTGTCTCCACCTTGTTCCATCATAGAGGTTAAGTTGATTTGCAGTGTTAGATTTTTAGGTTTTAGGGAGAAAAGAAGACAACAGGATTCACTTATAGTCACTTGACACAGGAGCTTTCATTAGGATTTATCTTCAAAGGGTGGGACATTTTAAACAGATATCTGTTTGCTGTTTTATCTCCCTGAACTCTGTTTTATTACAAATAACTCTGCCAGAAATATACTTAAAGTCTAAATAAATCCTGCATGTAATAAAACCAGTCTCAGGGATTTTTTTTTACTGTGAAGCTAAAACAACGCTGGAGTAAATTGTCTGGCCAATGGAAAAATATTTGACTGGAACAAAAGAGTTGCATGAAATTCCTTCTGCCCTAAAACTAGATCATTGGTAAAGAAAAAAAAATAATGTTTAGAAAAACTAGCATGTGAAAACAGATGTGACATGGAGTTAGAAACCAGAAACACACATTATGAAAACCAGCCCTTTTGAATGGTTCAGTCAGGATCCTTCACTGCCCTCTAGTGGTCAAGTAAATCAATGCAGAATAGTTACATTTCTTTTTTCATTAAAACAGTTTGCTAAGATTCATAATAAGTGTGTTTTATACCTTGTCAAACCAGTAAACAAACTGTTTTGAATTTATTTTTGTGATCCAGTCACAGACAGCCCAGCCCCACCTCCTCCACCTCCCCCTGAGGATATAGGTGTGTTTGAGGAGCCTGCCCCTCCTCCGCCTCCTCCACCTGTGGACTACGAGGAAGAAGATGCTGCAGTCGTTCACTACAGCGATCCCTATGCTGATGGAGACCCCAACTGGGCCCCAAAGGTCTACTTAGAGAAAGGTCAGTGCAGGTGGAAACTTGGAAACAGGAGGGTATTACATTCAAAGGCACTACAAAGACTCCATGGAAAAATTTTGTAAAATCCTTCCATTATAAATTCAGGTTTTGTTTCCAACCTGATTGGATTATTATTATTATATGTTATATTATTATAGTGAACATTTAAAGGATGGAAAATATGAAATGATATTAAAATCCACTACTTTATTATCAATGAACAAAAAACAGTTTTAATTTCATGTTTATTTTTCCTAGTTGTGGCCATCTACGACTACACGAAAGATAAGGAGGATGAGCTGTCCTTCATGGAGGGTGCCATCATCTACATAATCAAAAAGAACGATGATGGATGGTTCGAAGGTGTCTGCAACGGTGTCACCGGTCTCTTCCCTGGGAATTATGTAGAATCAATCATGCATTACGCCGACTAAAGAAAATATCCAGTAAGGAAAGAAAACAGGAATGATGGAGCTCAGATGTACAGAGTGCAGTGAAGAGAGATAGAGCTCCCCTTTTGAGTAAAGTGCCATGGTGAATTTTTTTCAAATGATTTTCCTTTGGTCTGCGGGAGGTTTTGTTTTCATTTGGCCACTAAAATATGGATGCGGCACATATAAGGTTGGAGTTTGATGTTTTTACAGGTTGCAGTCTGTTAATTTACACTGGAGATTAAAAGAGGAGCCTCACTAGAATTTAGTCCTAATCAGAAGTTTTTCAGGGCAATTCCAAAAACAAAAAGATTAAGCTAAAAACAACATACAAACTCCGGTGAGGCTCTAAAAAGTTCAAAATGCTACCTGATCATTTGCACTTCGGAGCACCAGAGCAACTCTTCCCTCCTCTCAAACAGACAGAACATCCAGACGGAGCTTCAGGACACGACTGAACGTTCCAGGTTTAAGAGCGGGGGCCTGACGGTGTGTGTATTTACATTGCTCTGTGTCGATTACAAAGGAAGATTGTACAGAATTCATTAATAGTGAAAAAGACAATTTCCTTCTTCAGTCTGGTGAAGTTTTTTTTTTCCTGTACTCTAACTTGTATATATAAGGTGTATCGTGACCAACTGCCAGTACAGTACATGTGTCAGCGTGCTTCGTCAGTGGAGGAGAGCGGTGCCAAGATTGGACTTCTTTTTAAATTTTGCTCATTTTTACACGAATGTTCATTTATCCTTAGTCACCGTGCCATTTCCACTTTATCCCTACACAGTGATGGTGTTTTAATGTTCCAGCTGTTATCTTTTTGATCATCGCCGCTGTATTCAGTATCCGAGCTACTGGAGGCTTCAGAATGTGAAGCAGAGGAAGGACTCAATGTTTCTTTTTCCTTTGTGTTGTAGCTGCACTGTTATCAACAACTGTACTGATTTTTATTTCCATTTTGGGTGCGATTCCATCACAGCGGTTGCTACGTGAAGAAGACACTCTTAAGAACTTGTTTTATTCTGCTAACATTTACTGGTGTGGTGCTTTCCAGTTGGTGCTTAACGACCTTCGCCACCAACCCAAACAACCTCAAGTGCAACACTCCTCCGTTAAGAACTGTAACAAAGAGATGTCCTCTCTTTCTCTCATCGCTTGTTTTGATTGTAAACTCCTTCACTCATACTTGTGATGTGAATGTAGGCAAATCAGCGGTAAAGTACCGTCAGTCACCTCTGTCTGTCTCCAGATTCTGTGCTAATCATGTCTAGCTCTTTTAGGTAATTTAAAAGGGATTCGTTAGTGTCGCTTATCAAGGTTCTCAGTTATTAGTGACATTTCCCTCACCTGCTGTGCTCGTATGGAATATTGCATGGAGTTTGTGGGAAAGTGAAATCCTGTGAAGGAAAAAGGCAATTCAGTCATTGTTATAGCTAATGTTAGCAAATGAAAACAACTCAAACTCTATATTTTCATGCTGTAGGGAAGATTAGACACAGTCATCCCAGTTTTGCCCTCTCCCTTTATTGCTTCCCCAGCTAATCAAAATTGCCGAAACTTATCAGAGAATCAGGGACGTAAAAGTACACTGCATTTCCACAAAATAACAGACTCCCTACTTATAGCCGCTAGCAGGGTTCCTGCTCAGCACAGGGTGGTTCTAAATAAGTGCTCATTGGTAAAGTAAGTTTTGTTTTTTTATGTCACAATCTTTTGCATCCTGCTATTTAAGAGGCGCTATGACTTGGGATGCACCGATACCGGGCCCAATACCAGAATCAAGGACTTGTATCTGTAAAAACGACCCGATACTCTGAGCCGACACCACTTTTATATCTGACAAGATCAGTATTAAAACAGTTAGGTGTAGCCTAGCTGCAGCTGTTAAAAGGCCCTTCCCTGTTGGAAAAAAGCCTCTAATGCAGCTAAGCTGTACTGAATCCAAGGTAAAAGTCTGACTTTGGCAGCTTAGCACTTTACAAAATAAGATCAAAAGTTTTTAATTTGACAAAGCTTTTATTTAGCACTTGTATCCATACTCTAATGACAAGTACTAAAGTATCAGTACTTATACTAGATTGGAAAAAATCTGATGTCAGGACATTCCTAGCTGTTACCCTTTGATACAATCCTACTTTAGAGGTTAACACAAAGAGTCGCCCCCTGGATACCTTTAGTAATTCACAACTTCCAATTCGTGTCTTCTGTAAATTGTGGCTACCGGTAATCCTTTCCTGAAGTAGAAGAGTTGGAGTATCTTAAGGTTTCATTCAGGAGTGAAGATCTCCCAGTGAGGTAGATAGACCAATCGATTCAGGCCTCAACTCTTCTGTTTTCTGTTAATATTCCGACCGCCACATCCAGTCAGGAGAAGAAGCTGAAATATGTTTCCTCTGTAGGTTTTTCCACATGGCATCAAACATCAGCTGCGCCATGTCAGTACCATTCTGCTTTGTTATTACTGATAGAGCTTCCCCTTTATCTGAAGCGTTGATGCTCCTGAATTTGGATTCTTTTAGTTAAACGGATTGAGAGAACAGAAGCAAGCCTAATGATAAACTGTGGATCACAGACAATGAAATTGAAGAGGGAGCTTGGCTCCAATTTTCTTCACTTTTCTACAAACTGGCTGCACTTTGACATTTTTACAACTGGTGAAGGAACTGCTGCTGATAACTTTGATGAACCCCTCTCCAACAACATCAGAAGTGTCCCTTTAAGGTTTTACATATGAAGGGTTTTGATAGTTTTCTCTCTAAAAGGAAATATCTTCCCCCAGCCCTATAAAATGATTGTTGGTGGAAGTAAAACTCCATATCTTTAAAGCTGGAGCCAATCTATGTGTTGGCTTTTTATCTTAAAAGACTTTTACTTTAAAGGGGAATGTTTTTATGATATAAGCAGTATTCAGTCCGCCTCTCTGCATGACAGTATCTCATTTATAGATGATAATTGTCTTCTAAGTCTCTGTCTTGATTGTATTTTACATCATGAGGTCATTTTTTACATTTACAACCTTTTCTACGTGATGCATTTTTTAGCTTTGCATTCAGCTTGTTTTTATGTTTCATGTGTGAGAAAGAGCAGAGAAGCTCCTGCTCACAGTTTTTTACGCGAAGGCTTTATTTATACGCTTTTGTTCTCATTCGGAAATCACGAGTCGGCCACTGGTGGAAAAGAAAAACATTTACTCGCTCCAGCACCGGTGCGTTACAAGACATGGCACCCTTCTCCAAGGTGTTTTCATACGGTCAAATGTGGAATAAATGAGAAATAAAAACATGTTTAACTTAAATGTTGATGGGAATAGAATCTGATGTTTGTCCCCCTCTCAATTTGTACATAGGATGTGTTCATTGAAATGTATGTACAGTCTTTTTGTAATAAACAGTCCAATGAAACAAGTGTCAAAACAGACTTTTTTGAAATGATACTGTTTTTTTTTTTTTATAATAATAACTTTATTTTTATACTATGCAGGCTATTTCTTTGGGTTCCTTGGATTGAAAAAGCATCAATTATTTATTATTTTTCATGTCAGGAACAAAATAAAATAAGCACTTAAACTCAGTTAAGAAAATGCCTTTGTTAAGGTTTAACAGAATTACTAGTATCACTGACATTAGTAACACTTAACAACCTTTTAAAATTTTTGTCATTATTAAATTGCTGTTCATTCCGAGGCACTTTTAACAGGAATGTTATTTTTTTTAATTGTAATTCAGTCAGAATTTGGTAAAAAACGAAAAAAAAAAACAAATATGGTTAACAATGAATTGATCAGTTGTGTAAATCCCTTTATTGTCCCACAATGGGGAAGATCACTCTGCATTTGACCCATCCCCTTGGAGAGCAGTGGGCTGCCATTGTGTGCCGCCCGGGGAAGTTGTTTTAATACCTTGTGTTGGTGATTTTTGTTCTGAGCTTGAGTAATATTACTTTATAAATACTTTTTTTAACTTTCCAATCTATAAAATGAGTAAATAAAGAGTGTATGATTTATGCAGAAATCAGGTCAATATCTGTTTTGGAAATATTAACCCTTTTAAGCCCGATCCAAGATTAAAATAAAACAGAAAATTACTTTTTTTTTGGTTTCAAGTCCTTATTTGGCCTTTTAATAAAGCGGTCTGTTATCAGGTATATCTGATTGTGTACAATAGGATTTTGAGCAAAGTTTTTACCATTAAATTATGCAAAAGGTGTCAGACGCAAAACATTTCAGAAACCGTATGTATCAAATATGATACATTTGGCATTACAGGGTTAAAGATGTATTTGGGACTCCCCTAACTTCTAAAAAATCTTTGGATTCTTCTCATGTTAAAATATGTGAAGCCCCATAAGGAGCAGTGAATCCTTACAACACAGTATGTTGGAAAAATTAGCCTTACATCCTAACAAATGTTAGAGTACAGTCCAATAAATGGAGGGCTACACTGTTTTTCTTTTGCTCTAATATTACCACAGATCATTTATTAAACAGTAACTAACTGACAGTGATGCTGCTACAAGAGATGCCAACAAACAACATTTTGTTTTATCCTGTACAACAATGATAAAGCCTAATTTTATATGATAAAGCCGATACCAGTATCATTATCGGGGCCCCGATCCAGCACTAAAATGGTGGTATCGGTATCGGTGAGTACCAGCAAATAGGGCACCGATACCATTTTGAGAGCCAAAAGTTTATTCAACTATTTTCACCCATTCTAGGTAGGCAATAAAAAGTTCTACTGGATTCACTTTGTATTTGTCTTTTGCCTGCTTCCAAAAGGTAGGCAGCAGCTTTACAAAAAGCCATGATGGCAATTATTTTACATCCAAATAGTATGCAGTTCTTCATATATACACACACACACATCAATTTCAAACAGATGGTATCGGTATGGTATCGATGTCGGCCAATACTGCACAGCCAGGTATCTGTATCGGGGCCAGAAAATGGCATCGGCGCAACACTATTACAGCTCATTTGTGACTTCCACCTTAAGTAAAAACCTGTATTCACAGAATATTTAAAATAATTCCTGGATCCAGATGCTGATCCGATCATCACCATAATTAAATAATTTGTTTCCAGTCACAATATCCAGCTTCTCAAACAATTTTAGCAAAACTCATCCATCCATAACTGTTTTAACAATTTTGAAAACAGACAAACCAACGAGGATGAAAACATAACCTCTGTGGCGAAGGTAAATCTGTGCAATACCAGAACATGTATTCTGGCAATCAACAGCTGCTGCTAAATGTGGCCTTAATTAATTTTAATATTAGCACTCCTTCAGAGAAGGAAGTTCTTGTTCTTCTTATTGCTGCTATTGTCCAGATGGAGGAAGTTAAATGAAGTCTGGTGGTGATTCAGAGGGAACTTCTTCAGCGGTTATGGCTAACTGGCCTGGATATGGGCTTTCCAGGGAGGTGTTACTGTTGGATTTGTCTACAGAGAAAAAGAAACACACATTCAGATATTTACTAAGCAGGTATTTCCTTCCAGGTGGTAGCTGCTCTACAGTTGACATGTCTAAAAATGTGCATTGGATTGAATCAGTGCTTGAATAGAACTAGTTCTCATAAACCATTTAAAGTCTATTCTTAATAAAACACTAAAGGTGCATTCCCACCTTTGTTTGGTGCATACTGGGGAACTTGCAAAACCGATGTCCTCTTCACTGCAGCTTTATAGTTGTTGTACAGAGCTGCACCATACTGAACAGAAACACAGAGACACATGTTTAAGGTAAATATAATGAACATTAGAGCAGCGCAACAGCATAACCCTCAGATGTGGAATCTGACCTTTGCTATTCTGATTGAGTTGACCCAAAGCAGGAGTGTGTGTTTGTCTTCACAGCACAGGAATTTGATGTAAGGAGACTCTTTCTGGATGCAGGGATGCTGAGAAAAAAAACAAAAAAGAGATTTTATAGCAGAAGCAGAAATTCAGTGAGAAATGTAAAAATTCCAACCTTTAATTTGAGTATGTATGCAGTTGGGTTACAAACCTCAAATAATAATAATTATTTATTTTTTTTTACAAAATCAGCCGTGGTGCAGTGGTTACTGCCTGGATTTATGTCTTGCAAATAAAAGTTTTTATTTCATTATATTTTATTAGGTAAACTAGAAGAGAAACCATTATTTTCCTGTCACTATGCAAAGAGAGCAAGGTGTCGAGGGAGGTGGATATATCGAAGCTCACAGTAAAAATGTTTAAAAGGTTAAACCGGGGGGTTACCAGAACAATTAGACCATGAGTATATAGACATGCCAGGAGAAAAAAGATAAATAAATCTGGACTGTCGCTGCAGTAATCACATGGATATTGCTAAACTCTGCTGGACCTAAACTTTGCTGAGATGAGACTAAGCATGGACTTTTCAGAAGCAAATATTTCAGTTAGGTTTACAATAAAACAGAAAAGCACCTAATGCCAATGTCAAGATGGAGGAAATGTGATGCTGTGGGTCTGTTTTTATATCAAAGGTTCAGGGACCCTGTTAGAAAACACTGCTTCATGAAAAATAATACAGCTATAGGATCAAATCTTATTGACTCTGTGAGCAAAGTGAAAATGAATCATCGCAAAACCTTTTATTGTAACAATGACCCAAACATGCAGCCAACCCAGCACAGAGACGCTTCACCAAGAAAATTAGTTGGAACGTGTGACGGCCCAGGATTCTGGGATGATTTGAATAAATGTTTTCAAATGAAAGGCTGGATTTTTACCAATTTGTCATTGTGGGATTATGCCGCTATAAAAACTGGATTTATTTCAAGGCTTTTGACAGATTTCTACAAGACGTATAAACAAATGTGCATGCATTTGATTAAAGGCCCAAATGGTTTTGGTAGAGGCCCCTCATTTTTCAAACTGGGTCAGTCAGAAATGAACATGCTGACAGCATTGAAATCTTTTATTTAGAGCTACATACATAATAAACAAATACCATATTTTGTATGCGGAGCACAAGAAAATAGTTTCTTTTTCTTTTTTAATCCCACTTCTGACATCACTCTTGGTTAGATGATGGTCTAGTGGTTAGATTAGTGTGCTTGTGCCCTGAGAAGGTTTGCAAGTACCCGGTTTGATCCCCACATCCTGCACTCTGGCTCCAATGTGAGATCAATAAAGTTCAATTATAAATATTAAATGGCTTGTACCTAAATGTATCAGCAGAGGGCAGTGTAGACATACCCAGAGTGTTAATCTGTGTTGTATTTGTTCTTCTAAACAAAGTATCTGCATAACCTCTAAAACCTGCAGCTTAGTCAGACTGTTATTTGAGTCCCCACACATTTTAACCAGTTCTTAATGTTCCCTCGGTTCAGCTGGGACCATGGAAGTCGCTCGGTTCTCACTCTGGTTAAGGACACCCCATTACTGGCCTCTGTTCCTTGTTTTGCTCACCAATTTCCTCTTTCCATTTGCATGTTTTATAAGAGCACTTTCAACAAGCCTGAGAGGAGTTTTTAAACTCCAGCGACTCAGAATATAACAGAATATAACCCACCTGTCCTGCTATAATATCCATAGAGTGCGGTCACACACCTATTGGATGAAAGCTGGTTAAGAATGAATAACCTGCATTTATTATCCTTAACAACTGATAGGACAGCTGCTGTCACTGGAAATCCAGCCACTACAATAAGCTGTTCCTCACAAGAAGTTTAGACTTTTGGAAAATAAAGAAAGCATTAAAGATAATAAAGATAAACTGCATTTTAAAGCCTGAAATGAAGCTTACCTTTAACAGGAAACAGTAGTCTGTGGGAGCTCTGTATTTCTGTTTGTAGCTGTTAGTGGTGTAGATGTTGACTTTTTCAAAGCGAACAAAACAGGCGAGATCAGTGGAAGACTTGAACAAAGACACAGAGGGACAAAAATGTTTGGATCAGTTTAATCTAATCAGGAAAATCCATAGGTTCTTATGATAACTTCCTTTTTACTGTGAGAAGAGCCATTTTAAACTGATTTTGTGGTGTTTTGGAGTCAGTAGCTTCAGTTTCTTAACTAGCTTCATTATGACATTTTTCCAGACGGTGATAGCTTTTGCTTTCCGACACATTTAAGTCATGTAGCCTGTTGTTCAAACTTTGAATCTGCAAACTATACTTGCAGCTGTATCTCTAGCAAAAATAAATCAATTCAGTTTTATTTAAAGTAGAGTTTATTTTTAAATATAGATTGAATCTATGTAATATTATGTCTAATATTTAATGTATATTTTATTTACTCTAAATAAAAAAAAATGTAAACAGCTTTTACTTTAGCCAAAAATATTATATGGAGTTTTTAACAGTTAGCAGTCTACAACTTAAATCAATCAGTAATTTCCAGGTGTAAATACATTTTCAAGCAATTTAAAAAAACAAGAGCTGTCTAGAGGTGAGTAAAAAAATACAGAAGTTTCTTCATGTTTTTTTTTCTGGTAAGCTTTAGAACCTAAGACTGTTTGCCTTACTGCATTTTGCATAGTCACATGTTTCTACATGTTAAAAGAAAGATTAGAATCAAGCTTTGGTTACCATGCATATTTCTGTTTTTGTCTCTTTTTAAACTTTTCTGCCTACTTCTCTCTCAGCAGAGCAGTGTGGTGTTGACATATACCGTCACTAACAGATATAGGGTTACTGGTGCTAAGTGGAAGTCTTACTTCCTAAAAAAGAGGGAAGAAAATATTTTGATTGGCTTCTTCTGACCTTGCTCTTTAAAATGTGTCACAGCAATTTTTTGAAGAATGTATTATACACTTCATGTGGTATATTTTAAAGATGCCTGAGGTTAAAACAAAACCGTATCTTTTACTTATAAGTTCAGCCAGGTCCTTTGTTTCCCGTCTTTCATTATTGAACACACTGATTAACCTGGTTTAATCAATCTGTCTATTTACTGTATGTATATGTCAGCTTACGAGAAGTTAAACTGAGAAGAAAGGATATATATATATATATATATATATATATATATATATATATAGAACCATCAAGAGAAACAAAACTAACCATTATGGTTTTCTATACGGCTTCATCAGTGTCTCACGGTGCTGTTGCTGACCCTTTTTTTTAAGAATTATGATTCATTTCTTTGAAATTTTTTAAGTATATTCCTGCTAAATGGTCCGTTTTCTGTAAAGGTGCTTCTATAGTATTTCAGTCAGTTTGAGATCTGGATTTTTACCAACTCATTACAAGAGGTTGACTCTTTTTTTTTTATTTCAGACCATCGTGTTGCAGATTTGACGTCATGTTTAGGGTTCTTTTCAAAGTAGCCCTATCCATTTTTTTGCTAAACTATCTGAAAGCTGTAGGACAGTTGGCCTTAAGTCACGAATCTAAACTTTTTCAGGTGAACCGAGGTATGGTTTCTACAAAAACATAGTACTGTGCATAATGGCCAAACATCCATCCATTAATCCATCAGGGTCGCAGTGGGGCTGAGGCTATCTACGGCAATCTATGGGCGAAATCCTGGGTACACCCTAAACAGGTCGCCAGTCTGTCGCAGTATGGCTGAACATCTTTACTTTTTTTCAAAAGTTATTTTTCAACAGCTTGCTGTAGGTTCAGATGAGATGTTTATTATTTTTGGAGAGAGTGAACTTTTTCCTGCAGTCTGAGAATGTCCAGTACATTTTTCGCCCCTCAAATGTTTTATTCTTAGAGCACAATATTGGAATTCAAACTGTTTGGAAAAGCTTCTTCAAGGTCATTGCTGGTGTCTTTGCGTTGACATTATCTGTATGCTCGAACTCCCCGGCCCATGCGTTTGTTGAGGTGGTCCCATCTGCTGATGATTAGGTATTCCACTGCTTTTCATTTACAGCATCTGGCTCCTACTTCCCTACTTAAATCCCATAGAAGCAGTGCAGCAACATATTTAAAGTAGCTTTTCCACTAATAGCACTCCACTGTGGCTTCCTCTCTGTGTCATAAATATCTACACTGTGAAGTGTTTGTGTTTTCTTAAGGTTAAATTAAAAAAATATTCCGCTAAGTAATTTATACATAAAACCCTATAATAAAGGACGTATAATTTATAAGGCATGACTGGTGAGATTTCCCTGATGAGTCTTACCTTTGTTTTTCCTTTAGGAACATAATAGATCCCAGAGGCCCTGAGCATGAAGTAGCGAGGTTTCCAAACCTTCTTCCCATCTTCTTTTAAGTATAACATGCCCTCAAGAGTAGGAACGATAACAGTAGGACCTCCAAAATTCTCCTTTTTTAATAATAAAAAAAAGATAATACAACAGGGATTTGATGTAATTATTATTAAAATAAGCAAAAAAATAAAAAACATTTTGTTGTTACTTTAACCAACCTTGATAAGAAGCTCTTTGGCTTGGCTATTCATGCCACTCGATTTCTTTTTCTTCCACATGTAAAAAATCTGCACATTTAAAAAAGAAAGATTTTGCAACTTAAATGAATCACATTTTCAGCATTTTTGCACAAACAGAACGATTCACTTTACCTGCGGCTCAGTGAACATCATGTACTTCTGAGGGATTGATAAGAAATAGAGTTTGTTTTCACTGTGCCGACTCCAAGCAGACAGTGGTTCCACAAGACACTCATGGTCCTCAAAATATCTTTCTGAAACAATAAAAAAATTCACTTTATAATAGGTTCCTGCTCACTGTTACTGGAATATTTAGCATGCACTAGTTGTCGCACCAGTCTGCAGCTCAGGGTTGGTCTCACACAAGCTCCAGTCGATGCTGTTCTCGCAGTGTGTTTTCTCAAACAGCTTATCCAAAACGTCTCTGACGGTCTGCCTCTCGTCTACCATTAGAGTCCTAGAGCTGTTGTCATCCATCAGCACCTTTATGATCAACTGTCAGGGGTAACGTGCTGTGTTTATTAAAACTGTGTGGCACATTGGAAGCAAGATACTGTATCGGCTGAGTTTACCTTTCTCACTTTGGCTTCTTTCAGCTTCTCCAAAGCCACTTTAATTTTGTCCGCCTTTGTCTGAGGTTCATTCTGGAAAACAAAGATATCTTGGATTTCAAATAAAAAGTGGAAAAAGTAATACCTCAAATTTTAATGTAACTTATGTTAAAACAACATTTTTTTTCAAGTGATATAAATTTGATACACAACACATAAGGATATTTTAGGTGTCACACTCTGCTTTTAGCCCTCTTTATGTAATGCTTTGTAGAACCACTCTCCACCTCCATTACACTTTTTTTTAGTCTTTTTTTAGGTATGTTTAATTTCATTTCATCAATGTATCATTTGCGGACAGATCTAGCATCACACCTGTCATTTTATTTTTATTTTATGTTATACACAGTGCAGAGGGAGCTTTTTTGATCTGCTAAACCAGTTTAACAATAATAATTGAACTTTATTGATCTCACATTAGAGTAGTTTATCTCTGCATATAACCCATCTCATAGGGGAGCAGTTGGCTGCCATCGTGTGTCGCATGGGAAGCAGCAGTGTAAGGTTAAGGGTCTTGCTCAGGGACCCAGTGTGCAGGCTTTGGGGATCGAACCTCGTACTTGCAACCATCTCAGAGGACAATTAATTCCGTCTTGAGATAAAATGTGATGTGAATTTATTTTTGCCTTTTTTAGTTAGGATGTTTCTGTAGCTGTTGCAGTATCTGGAAAATATTCATCATAATTTATTTGTGCATTTGAAATTAAGAGAATAGTTGAAACTGTGACATGGTTTGCATGTTTACATTGAACTAAAAAAAATGGAAACACATATTCTACTGTAAAGGTGTTTTAAGATTGAGATATTAGTGAGATTTTATGACAGTCAGGTGCTTCCTTGATGTCAAAGAGGAATTTAAATTTGTCTCATGACAAAAATGACAGTTGTACAGCTAGAGCAATAATTCGAACCAATCATACAGAGAGCACCACTGTGACAGAGTTATCTGAAGAAAGTGCTGTTGATGCTGGTTAGGAACACTGTATATCTATGAAAATAATGTCATTGCAACAGTTATACAAAAGCATGGGTATACAGGTAAGCAGGTATATATATTACACAGGAATACAGGTACAGTATAGAATGTTCGTGCATATGGGGGTAGCCAGATAAATAGCTCAGGTAATAAAACACAGCATTAGTAACTGAGATATTCTCACTTTAGGGCTTTTTCTTTTTTCTTGTGTGTCAATCGTACCTAAAACTTTTAATTAACATCTAAAAAACAATTCTAGAGTTTAAAAAAAAAATACAATATTATACCAAATGAATGAAAGCCTATGTGTTTGGATATAATTAAATCTAATAAATGCTCTATAGGACTATCAAAGAAAATTAAAAGGAAGTTCAAATGCAAAAAGGATTCCAGAGCTATACATTGTTTTTCATATACAATGTCTTTGGGAATATTTTGATTCTTACCATTTTTATCACTTTTGACGACTGTGTGGTAACCACAGGAAATGTCACTACAGGCTCCGCCTCCTGATACACGGCAGGTGGTGAGGTTTGATTTTCTGTAGGGTTGCAGGTATCTTCAGCAGTGGAAGATTGCATCTGAACTGACTTTGACTCCAGATCAGCAACCAGAGCATCAAGCTCATTGTCCTCCAGCTCATTAAGAGACTCTGTGGATGGCGTAACATCAAGATACAGAGTTAGAGATGAAGACTTGTAAAAACCACAGATTCTTGAAGTCATACACAGATTGTTACAGGGAGGCTTTCCTGCTGCAGTTAAGGTTTATGCATTCTTACATCAAAGCAATTTTACACAAAGGTAATGAAAAACATTGTGCTAAGCTGGAAAACTTGATAGGAGCTGAAAATGCTTCTAATCTGAAACGCTAAGTTCAAAATGGTTTTATTACGTAATATTGTTTACATTCTTACAGGAAAGGCACTGTTCTCATTTACCACTCCTAAAGCACAATGTTTAAGATTGGCCACTCTGACAAAATCTTCATCTGCTACTGTTATTGATTTCAACTCAGCAGTTAGCAGGATTGGCAATATTTTATCTCTAAACCACTTTATTGGTTAGTTGTTGGGAGAGAAAGATGGATTAAATAATATTGTAAATAAAACAATGTTCTTCGGAAACACTAACTAATATTTGATGATTAGGGTTGCCAATGTCAACTCATAAAATTAAACAAGGAACATTTCTCAGCAAGGCATTATCTGCCACTCTACTGATTTGTAAAATTGTTTGCCTTTTCTTCCGTGTGTGAAATTAGTTTCTGAATATTTTACTCAAACCTGAATTAAAGTTTTCTTTAAACACAAAATTTAATTTCTAAATATGGGCCGATTCCTTTTTTCAAAGGACGGTTGGTCATCATCTGAACTCTGTCCTTGAATGCAGTGCTAGTATTTTCTGGCAAATCATACACACTGGAAAAACGATCTAGAAGTAAGTAAAAAAATTACTAAATTAAGTGTATTTACCCTTAATTTGAGCAGGTAAATGAGATGGTTTGCCAAGGGAATTAGTATTTTTACTCTTAAAATAAGATAACTAGATAATATGCACTTGATATAAGACAATGCAACTGTGTTTTCTTATTTTAAGTGTAAATTGTCTTGTTCCATTGGCAAGATGTCTCTTTTACCTCCTCAATCCAATAACAAATGCACTTATTTTAAGAATAAATTACTTATCTAGATTTTGATTTTTTTCCAGTGCATGCATTCTGTGAGTTGACATCTGTCATGATAAATGCGGTTTATGGGTAAACTGTGGAAAGTTTAGAGGTCTTCTTTCTTTTTGCTATTTTCTTACGGTTTTAATAAACTGTTATGCCATGTCTATCAATAAACAAAATAAACAAACAAAAAAAAACACGTAGTATCTTTTTCTGTGAAAAAATAGTGTATGCATCTCAGAATATATATAAAAATTGTTTTCACTAATTTAGTTTGTGTTTCAGGAAATGTCAAGACAGCATAGATTTACCTCTCACCTTTCCATTAAGATTGATATTTTTTCCCCTCCTTGGAAAATGTTTATTGTGATAACATAGAAAAAGGTTTTATGTTATTAGATTTAAACTGGCCAAAGTATCTGAGGTATCTGTTACCGAGGGACAACTTACTATCTTATAATAAGCCTCTAACTTTGTGATTCCATTCAGACTGTTTCTGTGCAATGAACATAAATGTTCCTTTCTTTATTTACGTGTAATTTTTCGGTTTATCTTTGTATTCAATTTTTCAAGGTTGGGTTAGGTGGTAAACCCTGGTATGAAAGTAGGATACTGACCAGGTACCCATATCACATCTACTGAAATTCTTTGACTTAGAAATCATTTTCTAGATGTTTTCTTAAAGTTAGACTCATCTGCTGCCATTACTGAACAAGCTCTGATGTGGTGGCAACAGAGAAATCTGTCTGCTATTTAAATTTGATATACTGGAGCTGAACCTCTCATTGTGTAGTTTGCAGTGCTCATGCCCAGTGCATTCATGTTCTTGAGCAATATTTTTAACCCCAAAGTCCATTTTGATCCAAGCGACAAGGGCTGGTTTTAAAAGGAGATAACTAAGAGGAAATTAGTTTAGCTTTGTCTAGCGCTTATGCTTATGATATGACTAAACCTTTTTTTATTTAACTTCTTCTGTTTAGCAGTACTAGAATTAAATCTACTCATCACTCTCTACCTATTAAAAAACGCTGCAAAAACTTTTTTATTCATGTAGCGTATACCTTAAGTTAATGCATGTCTTTGCAGTTTATTATAATAAAAGGATTCTATATAATTTAATTTAATATATTCATCTAAAAACTACACAAATTTGCATAGAAACTAAATTCTTTATAAATGGATAAAAATGAAATTCAAACATACCTGCCTTTAAATTCATCAGACCTAAATCAAAGATTTTATAAACCACAACTTTTCACATCACCATAACTCTTGAATCTAGAGTGTTTCTGCTTCTGAAGAACTGCATCAGCAGATATAATATTTAACTGTGAACTATTTTGCTTTTAATAAAACACAGAACTGTTTCAGTATCTATAAATGTATTGTGAAATTATGTAATTTGCGAACTTGACCCTTTTTTTTTTTTTTTTTTTTTTTTTTTTAAGTGTCCTGTCTGGCAATGTGGCAATAAGAATAATGGTCTTGATGCCAAAAAGAGCGCAACAGATTTACCTTTCACAAGTGGAGCAGTACGGTTATTGCCATAGTATTCCGCTTGTTACATGCATATAAATTGCTTTATTATAAATATGCAGGGAGTTTTACAGATTATATTGACACTGCAATGTAAGTAGAACAAAACAGAACTTGACCCATTCTAATTGGACTTGACTAAAGTGGATCTTTAACAGATCCTGATGTCTTATTGGTTACTTTAACAAGCAAGTTAAATCAACTTCTTTGTATCTTGGTATGATGCTAGGTTTATTCGCTTTGCTCAATATTGCAGACCTAACAGTTTAATGCTTCCATTTATATTACATAAACTGGGTCAGCAAATTCAGGATCTTTATTACTAGTTTGTTCTGAAATATTTCTAAGCCAATAAGAGAGCTCAGCGAGGTCCGGGGTGGAGGTGGCTCCCTTTAGACAGGAGCAACGTTAGCTTTATCCACTTACTAGCACTGGCTAGTAAAAAAACACTCTCTTGTAAAATTGTGAACTTCAAGATATTTCAGACGATACTATGGCTGCAAAGATAGGAACAGGAGTTGGTCACCCACAGTGAGGTAAATTGGCACTGACGACTGGATTATTGGTTCATTCCATCCACCTGCCTAGCTCCGCCCAGTTTTCATTGCTTTTCATCAGATCCACCTGTTCAAGCTTCTATTTAAACTGTTTGGTACCAGCCATCAGTGCCAAATTATTTGAGCCATAGGTGAGAGTTCTCTAGCATACCCAGTTTGCTACTTTGATTGCCTGATGCTGACTATTTTAGTTTAGTTTGGGAAATTCCGGTGTGGATTTCTTTTCATCATTGGTGTCCTCCTTGATCATCTCCCGTTAAGTCCATTTTGGCTGAAACGATGATGTATAATTTGATCCGACACTTTCCCTTTACTTTCCCTTTACCTTAAAGTTCCAGTTTAATCTCTTTAGAAGTTTTTCTTGACGTTTTTGGTACCATATTATCTGTCTCTTTGATTTGTCATAATTTATAATCCTCCATTTGAAGATTTGATGAACGTTTAATTATTTCACTTTGCACAGTTATTTGTAAATAATGTCCTCTTTTCCTGATCATACACTGAAGAGATTTTTGTGTAAATTATTGTGGGCCATTTCCACATGACCAATCATAAAGCACTGATGAGAAATAATGAAGTGGATATGCTGAATATTTAACCAACTAATTTCTTCCATAACACCCTGTATATTGCTTTTATTGAATGTTAGCTACTCTTAGCTGATTTATTCTGCACCTATCTTAAATGAGACATGTGAGGAAGAATGAGAACTTGCCATTCAGGTTGTTAAAGCCAATGGAGAAGGAGCTCTCTTGTGTCCCATCCACTTCTGACGAAGCTGTTGCTTGTTCTAGACTCTGCAGAGTGATGTAAAAGGTCATATAGTTACATTTAAAATTATTTCTTCAGCTTTTTTTTTTCTGATAGCATCACAATGGATTATTTTGGCCCCATTAAAGACACAAGCTAATATACATTTAGTCAATCAAAAACAGACTGAGTGTCTTTGTGGCATCATCTTTGTATTATTTGGAAATAGAAACTACCTTACAGCTTACACTTGACTTCTGAACTTTGTTATCTAAAAACTTTTTACCATACTGTTATTTTTTGTTAAATTAAACACCTCTTGTTTTAGATGCCCTGCAGCAGAACACTTCTAAAACATTAAAAATCATGCAGCCACCCATGCTATTCTTGCAATTTTTTTTCTTTTTATAACAGATGTATATATTTTGGTCACACACTCATGTCTAAAGTTCATTAGACCACATGATGTGTTTCTAAATGTTAAGGTCAGTGTCTTGTGGGTATCTCTGTGAGACGTAACCCATCTGGGTCTTGAACTTTATAAAGGTTGGACATCCTTATGCAGTTTGTATTTGCATTGGATATCTCAAACAAACCCTGGATTTGGTGACTCTACCCAAAAAGGAAGTAGACTTTTGGATGTCCACAAAACTTTTTCTGATATCTTGGCTAGTGTTGCAGTCAAGACCGCACCAACCAAGATCAAGCACTGAAAAAACAATCTGGAAATAAGTAGAAAATGTCTTTAAAAAAGTCAATTTACCCTTGATTTGAATCTGTTAATAAGATGTTTTGCCAATGGAATTAGTATTTTTACTCTTAAATTAAGATAATTAAATAACATGCACTTGAAATGAGACAATGCAATAGTTTGTTCTTATTTTAAATGTAAAATGTCTTGTTCCATTGGCAAAGTGTCTCACTTACCTTCTCAATTTGAGACAAAATTCACAAATTTTAAGAAAAAATGACTTATTCTAAGTGACTTGGTCTTGGTCTTCTCTCAGTTTTCCTTTGTCTCGGTTGTTAGGGTCTTGACTACAACACTAATCTTGGCTGATTCCTTTTAGTGATATCATCTCACTATGTTGGAAGAGGTGAGGGAAAGGGGTGTTGTGGGTGGTGTTTCCGTTTTAAAAAAAATACACAGGTTTGACTCCATTTAACTCATATTAACAATAATGTTAATCCAACATCCCTCCTTGAAATGCCACCTTAACGTGGTGGAGGGGTTTCAGTGCCCAGATGATCCCAGAGGCTATCCTTTCAGGTGCCTAAATGCCCCAGGTTGGGTCTCCCAAGACAAACTGGTTCTGGGTGACGGGTCAGACAGAGAGCAGTTCAAAAGCCCCCATGAAGACAAAAAGATTGACATTGGTACGCTGGAGCTAGGGCCCCACCCTGGAGCCAGGCCTTAAGTCGGGGTTTGTTGGTGAACGGCTGGAGGTCTTCCTCATGGCATTTGGGAATCTACAAACTGCTGTCCAATCCACATGATATAAGATCTCTCAGTGTAATCCAATATTTTCCATATAAACATATAGTAAGTGATTTACTGACACTTTTTTTTTGTGAGTAAATCAGAAAACAAAAAAAGGTTGAGCTGTTACATTTAGGCTGTATGTGCAAATGTGTATCAACACAGCAAGATTTTTTTTATCAAATGAGGATTTTTAAAGCATTGTGTATGCCACTACATACTGCAAGCTTGTGGTCAGATTATAAAAAGCAAGATGTGCAAAGACTTTAATGAGGCCTTGACAGGTGCATTAATATTAATCAGAATGCTATTGCTATTGATCAGAATGCTAACATGCAGACTGATTTGCATGCAACTAATAAACATCCACAACTCAGCATGTATGTACGTTTTTTGTCTGAGAGAAAAAAATAAAAATAACTTACCTGAGAGAGATGATCCATCTCTCCCAGCAGGTCACTAAACATAGCCTCGATGTCGTCCATCTATCAACAGCAGAACATTTATTAGCATACATGTATCAAACTGAAACTTTGGGGTTGTACTTTGTCAAAATACAACCTGAAACTTAACTATGTTGTATTAGTATATGTTTGTGAAATACAATCCTGCACTAGGGCATCTAAAAAAAAAAAAAATAGAAAATGATTTTTGATAAATCAAATCTCTTTTATTATAAATCACCTGAATGCAAACTGTATCAAAAAGTCTCTGTATTTTTAAATATATTTCAGGTGCTGTGTAATTTAGTGTCAAGATTAGAGTAGAAGTTTGGAAAATGATCCTATACTGTTTTGATCTTGGTGTGGAGATACTTTCACTCCATTTGAGCCTTGGTCTTGTCACGGCCTTGCATCCCTAAATTCTTGGTTTCTGTGTGTTCTGGTTTTGATTTCGTCATGTCAAGCATGGGCTGAGACGTGAGTAAAAATGTTCATCGAAGCTTGAAAAGGTTTTCATGCTCCTCTTCTTTAAGATACCCTATTTAGCGATCATCTGTCATATAAATTCACATAAATTCATCGATCTAGGTCTAAGAAATGTGTATACTTTAAAAGAAACTGTACTTTTGTTAATGTTAGTAATACCAAAGGATAATGTATTACATAACAAAAAAACAAAACAAAAACAACCAGACAAAGCATTAGGAACTGAAATTTTTTCTGCCATTTTCAGTTCAGTTTAAAAAAAGGTTTCATGCACTTTATCCTTCCATAGTTGATTTTCTAACAGTAAAAATGATGTGCTTTCAGTAACTGCTTTTATTAATCAGGTTGGTTACAAAGACTAAAATAATATCGTCCTTTTCACTTACAAGTGAAAAAAAAGAACATTTACAGTAAGTAAAGTTCACACTAAATTACTCTCTTGACAAAAAGAATAGTCAGTAGCTCAAGCATCACTCTGCAGCTCCAGAGCTGATGATGCATAGTAACAAAACAGAGATGATATGCTTAAAATGATTTCCATGCTTCTCTGGCTGCGATAAACACAAGCTGCCTTTAATCGCTGGCCAGCATGCTTCACCACAAGTACACTTGGTGACCTCCTCCGTATATTCAGCATCACACCTCCTTTAAATCCTGACACCTTGTCCAAATGCATTCTCTTATGCTTCCACCGCATTTGTTGTTCGTGCTAAAAGGCAACATACTGTAGAGATGGACAGCTCAGCAGCTGGAGGTTTCCATATGGAGGCATCGAGTTACCAGCTTTCAGGGTAAAAAAAAATAGCTTTCATGTGGATGAACTTCAAAAATTAGGTGGAGAATAGGATTTTTGCTGTTGCTAAATCGAGGAAGGCATTGTACAGAGAAGCTTTGACCCACAAAGGGTTAAAGAGACAGAGGAGGACTGCCACATACTCCAAGCAGAAGATATAAAGAGGGGAAATGGTAAATAAGGACAGTCATTGTGGTGCAAGCACCCATGTTTTGACTTGACATGCTGTTTTTTTTTTACATGACTGAAGAAGTACAAATCTCTTGTCTGACTTTCATACTTTACTTGTTGAGTAGGCCATTTACCAAAATCAAAAATATGTGAGATATTCCGCTTGTGACAAATGCAATTTTCAAATCGCAGAGGCACTTAATTTTGGCCACGTTACATTAACAAGACTCACCCCAGCACTTTAGGTTGCAGTAATATGTTTAAAGCGGGTTTGCTGCAACACAAAAGGAAAGAGAAACTTCCAGCTACAGTTGCACGCAGATCCATGCATGCAGGTAGAAATAGCACTTTTCCAAACAAAGCTTACAGTAACGTCCTGCAACAATCGACTCTGCACATGAAAGCTTTCAAGGTCATGAAAAACTGAAACCCTGGAGTGAAACGTCTACATGCTTGTGGTTAGAAATAAAATAACAATTGCAATATTTGTTGAAAATAATCGAAATTTAGATTTTTGGCTAAATTGTTCAGCCTTAATGTAGTCACTTTTTCATAATAATTAATGTTTATTTTTGTTCTATGTCTTTTATTTGGTATTTAACGACTTTGATTAAAAAAAATTACATATCAAAATTTTTTGATTTCTGGATAACAGTGATTTATTTGCACTAAAACAGCTAAATAAACATTTTTTTTCACTCATTAAGTTAAAAAATAAAATAAAAGTAAATGTCAAGTTATATATAACATGGTATCAAGAAATTAGCTATCCCTAAATTCCATAATTCTCAGCTGGCCCAGGTTGGATTTACTGGAATTTTGTGAGTCATTGATACATTAATAGGCCCAGTTTTGCTTCAGCTTTTGTTCCTCTTGCAGAGGCTTCACATTTTCTTAAGGACCCTATATTTCATGGTGGAATTTAAAATAGATGCTATTATAGTGAGCTGTCCATGCTGCAAAAAAAGAATTTCAAAGCCATGACATTCTTCCCCTCACGGGTCAAAGTTTGTATGAGTTTTTTTTTTCCTGGAATGCTGTGTTTGGTTTATGCCACATATGTCCTTTATTCTTTTATCTAAATAATTCATACGTAGATGCATTATTCCAGATGTCCAGGAGTTTGAATGAATTATTTTTGTGTTTTTCTTCCAAAACAATGGCCTCCCTGCTGGAACACCTTGGATGAAAACAAAACTTTGAAACCTGTCTTTGCTTGTACAGGCATCCAGTTTAAATCTAAGTATGTCAATTTTTCTTAAAATAAGTACAATTTTCATTGAATAGAGCAGGTAAGTGAGCACCTTGCCGATGTGTATGTATCTACTCAAATTAAGTGTAAATACAATCAATTTAAATTTTTTTTTACTTAAACAGGAAGATCCTTATACAGATCCTGTAATGACATTTGAGGCTTATAAGAGATTTTTAACATCTCTAATTTGCTTTTAGTGGAAAGTTACTTAGAGTTCTGCATCTGGGTATGCTGGGACTGGTTTCATGTGTCTTACACTTAAAGACTATTTGGTTAATTTGAAAACTTTGAGAACTTTTTAAATAGTTTTCCAATCAAAAAGTTGTTCAAATTGTCTTTCTTATTCATCATCACATCATCAAATAGCATTCTTTCAATGCAACAGGATGTTCCAGCTCAATTCAACAGTCAGGAAAACACAAACGTAAGTATCTATGGTCTAAGCATTCCTCCTTAAAAATGATGGATATTTATTTTTCCCATTATGTTCACTGCATGCAAGATGCCTGTGTGTATACATGTGGCATTTGAAGGGAAATTAATTGTGAAGGTGTCATAATTTATTTTTCCATACCTGAAAATTCCTTTATTAAAATTTGGAAGAAATATGTATAAAAAATTTAGTTTTTGTTGTGTATTTATATTACCTGAATGTTATATAATAAAATATATTGAAGAAAAACACATTTAAAAATGAAACACCCAAGCTGTTGTGGGATGCCCTAATTTTTTCACATGACTTGTAGGATAATAGTGAGAAAGGCTGCCTATACAAACCTTTACGCAAACAGTTTCAGGCTACAGGCTTCACTGTGTGGAAATTTTGATATATGACTCTAATACTCAATGTCTACCAGGAGGCTGCTCAGTAATTCTGTGATCATAATTTATTTAAAGTCTCAGTAAACAGTTGCCAACTAATTAAAAAGCAGATTTTCATCCTGTGAGAAGCAGGAAACTTTCCGCTATTATTATTTTTTTTATCCAAAGTTGCTTGGAAACTTCAAAAGTCCAGTGGAATATTTTTTGTTTCTTTTTTTTTTTTACTTTCTTGAAAAGTAGCAGAAATGTTAAGATAAACTGTTGTTTTATTTTTTGAAAATAGCCCAAAATTTTGCTTAGAATTATTTATTCCCTGCTTTAATTTTTGCCATTTGGGGAAATTTCCCTGTGAGACTTATTTAACTTGACCAAACTTCTTATATGCATATAATTTAAGCCTTACACACTACTAATGAAGTTAAACCTGTAGTGTTTGCAGTATATATATGAATCAATGATTTGCCTCTCTAGAGTAACCACTCATCATCTTCATCCAGATGCAAACAATCCGCTGTAAATATTTAGAAACTGAGCCAGAACACATTGTGCTGTTCTGCCTGTTCTCCTCATGCTTAAGCTAAACAGACTACCTATCAGTTACTAAGAAGGTGAAGGGGAACAGGTACAAATCAGTCCTACTTTCACATGAAAGCGAAAAAATACTATTCAAACTTGAGCCTCTGATGTGGAAAATAGTTTTAGTTCCTGTCTTCTTCTGCTTTTTAGCTAATGAGCTGCATTCAGTAATAAATACTTTTGAGTTATATGAAGTTTTTGAGTATGACGCATGACAAACCCACAAGCAGGTTTTAATCCCACTGTCTCATCAGGCTTGTGCGAGTGTTAGTGCGGCCTCCCACCGAGGCCTCCCATAAAACTAAAGCATGAAACTGCCAAAAGATCATCAGGGAAGCAAACAATCCAGCTCGGGCCAAATCCGGGGTAAGAGAACCATTTATCAAGATGAAAGAACACAATTGCAGCAAAGTGCTGACAATAAAGTGTCATGTTAGATCCCTTCTTGTGGCCTGGGAGCCTCTTGGTGTTTGTTATTTCTATATTTATTAGTTGCACATCCATGAGTTGACTCCTGTGAAAGAACATGTGTTTGACTTAAACAAGGCTGACGTGGCTATTCAAGTATTTAACTCTTACAGGATCTGACAGTATGTGAATTCTGATTTGAATTTTCCCCTTTGCATGGAAATTTAAATGCACTGCAAAAGCTTTTGCATATTGATCTAGAGGTTTAGTATTCATCTAGACCTGTAAGGAAGGGTCGAGGAACATCACATCAGATAACAACATCAAAAGATGAAAGACTCCATTTACGGTATAAATGTGGTAAAACATTTCATGGTCAGGCATGAAGAAAGGAGATGTTGCAGTTCTACACTACACAAAAGCATCGCTGTAATACTGCACAATTAAACTTACAAACAAACATATTTTGATCTTCTAAATGTATTGCATAGTTACACACATTAATGCTCATCACAGCTAATTACAAAATAATGCCTTCTTACCTCTGCCTTTCACACAAATGATCACCACTAAGTGTGACTGATGAACAGCCCACACTAGGTGTCCTCTAACCACATGACTTTTTGTAGATATTCACTTAACTTCCTGAGAAAACAGGAAGTAGATCTAAGTCCTCTGGTAAAACTGTGAGTTGTTTTTTTTAATTATTTTTTTTTTCTAAACATATTGCATGCTTGCAGTGCCACAGATAGATTGAGGCAATTCTGCATGTCTGAGAGAGAGAAGCCACATTTAGAAACAACATTCTCTATGTGCAGAGTTAGACTCCGTGGCTTATTTCTCACACTCAATGCTAAATTAATCTCACAGTTACTGCACAGATGCTAGACAAGGACAAGTTTAAAACCTTTTCTAACTTATGAAGTTGAACACACATCTGCCTGAAGCGGCTGGTATGTTGTCTGGTATTTCCCATTTTCAAGAGGGACGAGGAGAAACGGTTTCCAAGTCACGTGTTAGAATGAATGTAATAAAGGGATGCTGTGAAATAGATTGTTTAAAAGAATGAAGTCTATTTCCTGCATTTTCTTGTGCTTATTTCAATTTATTAATTAATTTCCTTTTTTCAGATTATAAACAGTATTACTAAAGCACTTAAACAAAAAGTTAAAAATAAAACCTACTCAAAAATATGAACATATATAAATTTTCTGTTTCTCTAATCTGAAGTGGTTTTGACAGGATTACACTGCTGGCTGCCTCTAGAGTAGACATATCTAGATTCCTTTCCCATCTGGTCGAATGTTTTGATCTATCCTTGGAATGTAACTCAATGAACAGAACAGTAAAAGACAATATTGAAAACAGAATCCTTCTACAATACATTCCCCATCCCCAACTATTCAACCAGGGGTGACGTATGGTTTAGTCATAAAGTAGGTGTCCTGTATGAACGGGTTTCTTGCAGCCATACAAAAATCCATTAAAGACCTTAAGTATCTTCACTTCATGTCCTACTTAGAAAAAAAATTATAACGACTCATAATCAGTTTGTACAGTTTAAAGGTCAGTGATTTAACCGAAATGACTCTCCTCTGAAGGCACACCCTTATAAAGGAAGTACTTCCCATTCAACTTTGTGCTTCCAGTGGCCCTCGGTCGCAAAAGGCCTAGATTAAGCACTTCTAAGCTGAAAGTTATACTAAGTAGCGACCAAATCCCTCTGGAGAGGTCTGTGCTTGCTGGACTTGCTCGACTACCCTTCCTACGATTCAGAAGGAGCTGAATGTAGTTACCACCTTTTCCTGTGCTTCAGTTGAACGCAGAGCTTCATGAACCTACATTCTGCAGTAAAGAAGAGCTAATTAAGCTCTGATCGACCTAAATCTAACTGCCGAAGGAGCACGGTGGGCCCATTAGCTGTTTGCCAAAGACCCGTTGGAAGCCGCTGACCCATGCCATACTGGTCCTGCCTGAATGAGAAGAGCTGCCAGCACTGCTTTAAGAGAAACGCCGTTGCCAGTTACCGCCGTAGCTAAAGAGAAGACATCCCGGGCTACTGTGAGTTATAAAATTACTCTTGCAAAATTACATCGGATTAATCTAACTGTCTTTGAGAGCTGCCTTTGGTGGAATAGACTGGACGTTCATGGGGTTCAATCCAACCAAACAGGGGCCAGAAAGTCCCTGCCACCAACCCAAAAACAGTACCATCCATCTTTCCCTCTCTCCATTTGATGCTCTGCCTTTGTGTTTTATTTAAAACAAGCCTTCTGATTCAACAGCTGATGGTTTTAAGAATTTTAACTGAATCCTAAAACACTATGGTGACTGAACAACCAACGTGGGTCTGAAGACACTACTCGAGTGGACTGGCTAGCATCATTGGCTCCCAGCTACCTCATGGCAGCCACATGCCAGCCAGAGTCCATGTGAGCTCTAACCTTTCCCTTGTTTCAGCTGGACCCACCCGTACCAGACCCCCTGGGACGAACTAAACTAACCCATTCTCTTTCAGCCTCATAAAACTTTAAGGCATTCTTGAGTCATTGTTATTTTTTCACCATAAAACCATAAAACTGCACTGATCTGAATGCAATTAACAAGCCTGCGTCAGGGTTTATTCACATTCATCTGCTGCTATTTTAAAGGACACTTTCAATGCATTAAGCCTTACAACTTATTTTCATAATACTTTGTGATTGTTAGCTAATAAATGTACCATTGTAATTTACCATTGTCTTTGTGTGTATTTTATACTGTACCAGGAAGGATTTATCACTTAGGCTGGATTCACCCTTCTTTAAGCAGCTCCAAATGAACAGAGGTATATTTATTTGGTTGTTGATTAATAACTCTGCTAAATCACTATATTGGGGGAGGCAACTGGATAAAAACAGCCGATTCAGGATTCCATTCTTTTATGTAAGAGACTAAGAACCCTGGTCAGTAAGTAAATTACAATTATACGGTAATTATCATTCAACTAATAATAATTAATTAGCTTTACCCTTTACCCTTGATTTAAATTGCCTATTACCGGTAATTAACTATAAATTCCATTTCTAGTTATTAAATATATAGCTAATCTTTTGGTAAACTTGCACATCAAGTTCCGTACAGCACCACAGACTTAGTAGAATCTTAACTTTTGGGTTACTTACAGGAATTGTAAGAAGTATCTTCATGATGCACCCAAGCATCTTCATGAGGCACCAGGCAGCGGCTCGGCAAGGACTAAGCAGGAGAGGATGGATGGATGGATGGATGGATGGATGGATGGATGGATGGATGGATGGATGGATGGATGGATGGATGGATGGATGGATGGATGGATG